>NC_057796.1:370578386-370791727 GCF_018294505.1 Triticum aestivum | reverse complement strand
GCGGGCCTGGGCGGGCCGCGGCGGCGGGGACGGCGCGGGAGGCTGAGGTGGCGCGCTGTGAGTGGTGGAGGGAGGCGGCGGAGGCGACGTGGCGATCCACGATTGGTTGGAGTGAGGTGGCGGGTGGACATGTCCGGCACGGACGAATTTGTCCGGCGGCGCGAGGATGAAGATGACTAGGGTTTCATCCGCGAATTTCGGGAAGGGGCACCTATTTATAGATAGAGGGAGCTAGGAGAGTCCAAACGAGGTGCGGTTTTCGCCCACGCGATCGTGATCGAACGACCGAGAGCATGGCGGAGACTTAGAGGTGTTTTGGGGCTGTTTGAAAGGGGGTTTTTGCTGGACACTCAAATGGACTTTGCGGTTACCCGGTTAACCGTTGGAGTACCAAACGACCTCCAAATGAAACGAAACTTGACCGGTGGTCTCCGGGTGGTATACCGAGACCACTTGACAAGACTCGGTCCATTCCGAGAAAGTTTGACACCCGCACACGAAAGAAAACAAGAGGGGTGCACCGGAGGAGATAGGAGCGCCGGATTGCAAAACGGACAACGGGGAAAATGCTCGGGTGCAAGAGACGAACACGTATGCGAATGCAATGCACAAGATGAAATGGTATGAAATGCAGATGATGACATGGCAAAATGCAACACGCAAGCAAATGACATGGCAACGACAGCGAATAACTGGCAGACACCTGGCGCATCGGATCCGGGGCGTTACAACACTCCTCCACTAACAAGAGATCTCGTCCCAAGATCTTAGGACCGAGACGGAAGGTAAAGAAGGATGAGGTGGAATAAGAACAAAAGAATGAGGATGAACAAAGTCAAGAACACTCGAGAAGAAAAGAGGAATGTTGAGTGAGACAAGAAGCAAAAGCTCGAGGAATAAGACTGAATCCGAAACCACTCCGGTTGGGAGAAGGCAGAAAAAGGAATAAGAACGCAAGAGGAAATCAAAGAATCGCGAGCACTCGAGAAGGAAAGGAACGACGAGAATGACAAGAATCGAATGCTCACGGAATCAGATAGACTCTGAAACCACTCCAGTCAGAACGAGATAAAAACCCAATAAGACTGAAAAGATTTAGGCAGCACTCCGGCTGAACAAGGAGAGGATCGAACATGAACTAGAGAAGATGAAATGATACTTGATGAAGACACGATACAGACCTCCGGAAAGAATTGAAAGAGTTGAATGAAAAGAACGGAGAAGAAAAAGACACTTGTGCCATGAATGAAATAGAAAGCAACCTTAGGAGAAAGGATTGAACGGGATTGTTGAGAAAAATCAACAATGAAAAGAATAAGCTTGTTGTGGGCTTATGTTTAACATCTCAAAATTTTGAGGTAGTAAACTACCACAAATGGAAATGATTGGATAGCTGAGAGAGAATGAAGAAAAGCCGAACTCCACTTTCAAAAGAAAACGGAGAATTATTTGCACTTCGAGACACGATAAGAAAAGATACTTGAATTCCGGCAACAAAATCTTGATGAACCCTTGAAGAATGAATTAAATTATGAAGAACCACCATGAAGAACTCCGGAAACAAAAGAATGACGAAATAAAATAGAAGGAAGGATAGCATAAGCTCTGAGTCTTGCGATGATTTACATGGAGGTTCCGACGATGATGGCCAAGGAAATTTGAACTCCGGAAAAGAAAAGATGAAAAACACTTTGAACTAGAATTTATTCATCAAGAACAAACTCTGAAGAAAAGGAATTTCTTGGCGACGATGAAATAAGAATAAGAATTTACGTTATGCTTATCCTTCATCAATTAAATTGATGAGAAGCAACGGATTTGCATACCACTTATTCTCGCGTTGGAAAAGATTAAAGGGAGATATAGCGCACAACTTGAGAAAGTCTTCGTGAGCCACCGGTAGAATTTGGAAAGAACGAATTAATTGATATGGTATCAACAGAAGGAATTCTTGAACGAGCCACCGTAAGAATTCTAAAAATTGACTGGCGAAGGAGGATGACTCACCGGAAAAATAAGGAAAGGCACGAATATACATGAGGGAATCAAGATGCAATAGAAAGAAAAGATCGCGAGCTGATTGAAGCATACTTGAACGAAACACCGAAAGAATACGGAGATGAACGAAAATGTATGAATATATAATAATCAGAGAACGGATTAGAAAACTTGGGATGAAGAAAACTTCTGAACAGATGACCTCCGGATAAATGAGACGGAAAAACAACTCCTGAACTACTCCGGATGGGTGAAAAGAATTACACGACTAGAAACAATTGAGAGGATAACGTCAAGCTAGCGACATGAATCTTCGGGAGAACGGACATGATTTAAGAGAAACTCTACTTCAGTCTTCGAATGTTGAGAATGACGACTAGAAAGAACACCAAAATTGTTGAGATACTCCGGGAGAAAGAAAAGCGAAAAGGTAGAGTCAACAATGAAAAATAATTTGAAATTGGAAGGCGTCTGACTGATGAAATTCATACTTACGTCAAACTTCGAAAAGGATTTGAGAATATCTCTGGAAAATTAGAAGAGTCAGGTAAGATCCTGGGAAAAGACCTGTGGGTTAGGGCCCACTCAAGAGAAACACCGTTGAGAAAGGATTGTTGATCAGATAGATGAAGCACCGGAACAATTGAAATATTTGAATGAGGTGACATCCTCGAATTAATTCGAGCACAGACGAATTTCCTGAGATGACTTCATCACTCCGGAACGATAAAATGACGAGAGGGGAACGAGCAACGGTAAACATTTGAGCCGAGGAAGGAATATGGTTACTACCGAAAATTGGAATTGAATCCACCGGAAAAGAAAAGAGATGAAGAATGTCGAACGAGGTAAAAATTCACCGGTTGAAATAAATGAGGAAAGACTGAAGATACTCCGCACGAATGAAATAGATGCACGAAAAAAAAACTCAGGCTCCGGGAATAAAAAGGGGTGGGAGGGCGGAAAAACAACGGCAACTTGGAAGGGGAAATCGACGAATATCTTTGAAGAGAAAAGCACCGGTTGAAATCATTGAGGAAAGAATGCAAAGACTTTGCACGAGTAGAATGGATACTCGATTACAGACTCCGGTTCCGGCCAGAAGAAGGGAGGGCGGGTGGGAAAAACAAGGAAAACTTCGGACAAGGAAAACAACATCGAAAGATGTCGTGGAATTGTCACGGCAGATGTCCTCGGGTTAGGACTTAGTCGTGGGGCCATCGCAATTGGGAAGCTTGAAGGGGTTAAGTGGGACAAGGAACACGAGGGTTTATACTGGTTCGGCCCCTTACGGTGAAGGTAAAAGCCTACGTCCAGTTGAGGTGGTATTAATCAGGGTTTCGATAACCAGGGAGCTAAACAGCTATGCCCGGCTCTCGATCAAATTGTTGTCGCCCCTAAACCGCTGCCGGGTCGTCCCTTTCTATAGGGAGGTTGGCACCCTGCGGCCCTTAGAGTCCCGGCCGGCTCATAAGAGTGTCCGGCTCGGACTCTAAACAATACTTGCCTTATACTACAAGTCTACTATAACAATGATGATAACTATGGGCAATAAGCCATCGCCGGGTCTTAGCCCATCTTTGGCCCATTATCTTGAAACTTAGCTCCGGGCTTCTGGCAATGACCCTTAGTGTAACCCGGCCCTCCTGGCGGGTGACTCCCAGGTCTATATCCTCAACATTAGGCCCCAGATTGACTTGAGCCGGCTCGTGTCAATCTTCAACTCTGCTGACAGAAAAATCTCCGGCTTACCGTTCATGTGAAGGCCATAACCCGGAGTGACGTCATTCTCCGGACTCCGGATAATCCGCCGTGACGTCATCCTCCATTAAGTCCGTTTTTTACTCCGCCAGATCCGCAACGGATCTCTGCTTTTACTGTCTTTGCGAAAATCGAGGCGTCGTGAGGGGGGATAACCACGCCGTGGTCTCCTTGAATCTCGCGCCCACTTATGACTTACCTTATAAATAGGCCGGCCCGGCACTCTCTTCTCACACTCTCCTTCTTCTTCCCCGCGCTGTTGTTCCTCTGCCCGAGCTTCTGCCGCCGCCGCCGCCGTCGCGCCCCTGATCTTCATCGACCCGGCCACTGCATCACCCTGACCCGAACCAGATAATGGCGGCGACCTTCGCTCTTCCTCAACTCCGGTGAGCCTTCTCTGCCTTGCTAGAACAGATCTGTGGTAGGGTTCCTCCCGTTCTTCGTGTTCGTCACCTTTGCCCAGAAACTCGGCAGTCCTCGTCACCACTGTAGTCGGTTGATCTTTATCCTTGCGTAAAACCACTGCGGTAGACGTTCGGAACTCATTTCATCTGCAAGAAATCCTCTTTTTACTGCATAAGAACTGTGTTCAACCTCAAGAACTTCTCCTGCCTCTGGTTTTTAGGTCTAGAAAATTTTCTCTGCTCCGACTATTTTGATCCAAAAAAGTTACGGTAGTATGTGAAACCTGTTTACCACACTTAGTAAAAACGCAACCATTGAATCTCGGCGGCTTACATGTCCGGTTTAAAGAGAACCATGCTCTGTAAAATCCTCCGACTTAACTGCAGTAAGCCGTAGATGACCAACTTAACCTGAAAGCCCCGACAGCTTAGATAACCCACCATATCAATATATATCATTAGTCCCCTTCATAAGCCGTCACTGTAGTTTGAATGATAATCCCCGGCTTATAATTAACCCCGGACACTTTTCTCTTCCTCATAGACCACCAACCGTCACCATGCCTCCCAAGGCTCCCATCACTTGCAACTGGATGAAATCCAACGTCACCGAAGAGACCCTGGCCAACTTTGTTAAGTCCGGATATCTGCCCAAGAAGGAAGTGATGTCCTACCGTGCCCCAGACCCGTCCAAAGAAAGACCTCAGCCGAGGGACGGGGAGGTAGTGATCTTTGCAGACCATATGAGCCGGGGCTTCGCACCGCCCGGCTCAAAATTCTTCCGGGACATGCTCAACTTCTTTGACCTTCGGCCTCAGGATATAGGACCCAATTCCATATCCAACATCTGCAACTTCCAAGTTTTTTGTGAAGTATATCTTGGAGAAGAGGCCGAGTCTGCTGCTCTTCAGAGAGCTGTTTTATTTGAACCGCCAAACCGAGTGCGCAAACGGTCCAAGTCTAGAGTTAGGCGGCATCTCCATCCAACGGCGCAGGGACTGTCTATTTCCTTACGCAGAACCGCCAAGTCACCCCAAGGACTGGAACATGACTTGGTTCTACTGCCAAGACACGTCCCCGGCTGATGAGAGCCCGCTGCCCGGCTTTCGCCCAACGCGCCTGGAGCCGACTCATCCGCTATCCGACAAGCTGACTGCCGCGGAACGCCAGCCTCTACTTCCAACGATCAATAAGATCAAGGCCCTGCTAGGCAACGGTCTGAACGGAATAGACCTGGTCCGGGTCTGGATCTCATGGCGGGTGATCCCATTGAGCCGCCGCCCCGGCTTAATGTGTGAGTACACCGGGCGAAAGGATGACCCGCAGAGGCACAGTCGCAACGACCTTCCAGAAGACGTTGCCGAAGAAGAGACCAAGGCTCTATTAAACGAGAGCCTGGCAGACTGTGGAAGAACCGGGCTAGCCCCGTTCTGCAAGACCAATCCAGCCCCAGCGGTAAGCCGCTGACTTTAACCTTTCCATTTTTTTTTACCTGTCATCTTACTAAGAACTCATTACTGTATTTCTCAGGCTGATGATAAATTCTGGCGGGTCAAGTATGACCATGAGGCGGCCAAGAAGGCCAGGAAGGCGAAGAAAGCCGCCAAGAGAGCCGCCCCTCGCAAAAAGGGAAAACAGACCCACTGCTTCGGAGCTGCTGCAATTAAGCGATAGCTCCGAGTCAGAGATAACCCTTAAACCTTTAAACTCTTGCCATATTTATTGTTTGCTGCTGTCCACTTTACCATCATTTTGCTTATTGACAGGATGACACCGGCGCCAGTAACCCGGTGATTGAAGAGGTAACATTACTCCCCTCCGACTCGGAGCCTTTGCCACAGCTGAAAGTCCGAAGGGTAACCCGGAAAGTAAGCTTTTCTCATCCATTAGCTCATCAAGACCCTCAATTTCTTTTGAAGCAGTAGGTTCACGAAAGCCGGCGTCTCACCCGGGCCCGCAAGGACACCGACCTCTCTGCCGGGTTACCCGACGCGACAAGGAAACGTCGCACCGAGGTCTTTTCTCACTTGCACCCTTTTCATCCGTTGGCGGGTGTTATCCGTCAACCGCTTAATTCTTCTGACTCCAATTACCAGGAGACCTCCCCTTCTTCTGGTGACTCCATGCAGTCAAGTCTGCCGGCCTTCATAACTGCACCCGGGTAATAACAATCACCTTACATTACCTGTCTGTATTTACTCTTTGTATGCCTAACACTTCTGTCTTTTTAGTGCCCAGGCAAAGCTCACCAAAAGAGCAAAGAAGACCAGGTCAGCCGGAGTGCCGGACTTGCCTGAGCCGGAGACGACGGCTCAAGATCCGCCAGCCGCCTCCGAGGCCACCATTCCCATGGATACGGCGCCTGAAGCCCCTGCCCCGACCACCAAGACAACGACCGAAGCGTCAGCTAATCCGGAGGCCTCCGGCTCAACCCCACCGGCTAACGACCCGGACGTGGTAATTACCCGGATGGAGTATGTTGAGCCGGGGAGGCCGACCGCACTGGCCCAATGCTCCGCGAAGGGGGAGCTGCTGCGACCCCACCGGGCGAATCTGGATCTCTCGGGCTACCCCGATTTGAGCATTGGAGAGCTCGTTTCTGGCTACATCAGCCAGGTTCACAAGAGCCGGGACGCGGAGATCGCCATGGTTAATCAGATCCAACAAAAGTCTGAGGTAACCTTCTGCTGTCTTCTTACTTTCCGCATAGTGATCCTTGTCATGCTAGCCCCCAAGTCTATAACTTATACTTGGCATATGTTGTAGACTTAGAGTCCGGCTTACTTAATTGAACCAGCAGTACGTAGATAGACACATTCAATATGCATTAGCCCCCAAGTGCCAAGTGTCTTTGCTTGGAAAGTGCTTGGGACTTATATAATGACTGTTTAATAACCCGGAAATATATGCAGGCTACTGGCAAGAAATTTGAGTCGGACCTTGCGGGTCTCAAGAGCCGGTTAAAAACTCAAGAGATGGAGACCCGGAAGGCGAATGCCAAGTTTGTCTCCAGCATCGCCGCTCAGGAGAAATTGAAGACTGAATTCGACGCTGAGCGGAAGGCCTGGGCTGAGGAGAAAGCCGCACTGGTGACCCGGGCAGAACAGGCGGAGAAGGCCCTCACTGAGAAGACCGCTGAGCTCTCCGGTCTAAAGCACCAGGTTTCCCAAATGTGGCTGCTATCTTCGGTAAGTCGCCTCACTGGCTTTCATCAAGTCTGCACATGTTACGATTCACCCTTGTCACCGGCTTACCTGACCTTTATTAAACAGGTCCCAGGAGTGTCAACCTCAACCAGAGCGTGGTCACCAAGCTAAAGGCCGTGTACACCCTGGTGGAACAACTCTACACCGGGTCACAGCGCGCCTTAGCTGTGGTGGCCCTATCCAATGAGGTGCCAACCCATCTGGCTGAAGTCCTGCGCCGGCTCGCAGTTTTGCCACAGCGAATCCAAGAGCTACGTCGAGCCTCCGCAAGATCCGGAGCAATTGTCGCGCTGAGCCGGGCCAAAGCCTTCCTGCCGGAGCTAGACCCTGCAGACATCGCCTTGGGTTACCCCAGCCTGAAAGAAGACGGCTCCACCTTCGACCAGAAGGATTTCGCGGCATGCATGAAGGTTGTACGCCCGGTGGCCACCATCATCGGGAACGACACCGACTTAACCAAGTATCAGCCGGGGTACAACGCGGAGAATCAGAGGATTCCAACCCCTCGCTATGAAGCTCTTAGTCTGATTCCTCCGGCTCACCAACACACCTACGCCCCTGAGATTGACCCGTCCGGGTTAATTGACGAAGAAGCTCAGTTCGAAGCTCTCAGCGGTATCAACTGGAAGTCGTCGTCCTTCGAAGCCTTGGGATCAGCCGGAGCAGAAGATGAGCCGGGGACTTCGACTCAGCAGGCGTCATAAACCGGCTAGCGGCTCACCAAACAACGCTCCACCCTTGAAACTTTGAAAGATTTTTGTAATAGAATAAGTGCAACAATTTATCTCTGCCGTGCCATCGTGCACGTAATGAATGCTGAAATCCTTTGAAGTCATTCTTTTGATGCTCCTCCGGGTCATAATTATCCTTCGTGCTTCTCAACCTTTAAAAAAGTACCTTCAAGCATCTGCATAGAAAGGTAAATCACAAGTCTCAAGACGGCTTACCACCCTCCGGATTAAATGACCCGGGTAGCATGGTTGGTATCTTAACTCTAATGGACTTGTTTTGATGACATCCAGGATGTTCAATTAACAAGATAACTCCAAAATTAAGCCGGTCAAGCGAAACCCGGCCATGCACACGTTGTCATAATCAGAGTAGACTTTGCGATAAATCGGAACTTAGGGGCTTCCAGTTCGAATACGACCAGAGACCCGGCCCGAAAGGGGTTTAAGCCAAGATTCGGATACGATCATATAGCCCCCAATGGGTGTGGCGATGCCAATCAAGAGGGTACCGACAGCTATGTTCTCTTGGGTTCGAATACGACCCATGTTTGAACAGGAAGCCCCCAAGTGATTCTGAAAATTGTTTAACGACGCTGATTCGAATACGATCCACGTCGGTTCTCAGAGGGGTTACACTATGATTCAAATATGACCAAAGGCAACCTCCCAATGAGCTCGGCACTTTGCCAATCAAATGGGTATCGACAGCTATGTTCTCTTTGGTTCGAATACGACCCATGTTTGAACAGGAAGCCCCCAATGATCTTACTGCTTACGGCTAGACTCAAATGCGATCATAAGCCGGATCCTCCTTTCAAATTAGTATGACACGTATATTTGGAGGAGAAAAAAGGACAGAGGTCCTGCTTTATTGCTTATCATAATATATATATGTCTGAGATAAATATGTACACCACAAGAGCCGGTAGCTCAAGTGTAATAAGGCCGAAGCTGAGCGATATTCCACGGCCGACGGGTCTCCTCCTCAGATTTACGCGAATCTTTACGCTCCCGAACATCAATGAGGTAATAGGACCCGTTGTGCAAGTTCTTACTGACCACAAAGGGCCCTTCCCAAGGTGGGGATAATTTGTGTGCATCTGTTTGATCCTGGATGAGCCGGAGCACAAGGTCGCCTTCCTGGAAGACCCGGGTTTTGACCCGGCGGCTATGATAACGGCGCAGGTCTTGTTGGTAAATCGCTGAACGGGCTGCTGCCACATCACGCTGTTCATCCAACAAGTCCAGAGCAACTTGGCGCGCCTGTTCATTGTCCGTCTCAACATAAGCCGCCACACGAGGTGAATCGTGACGGATGTCGCTAGGGAGGACCGCTTCTGCCCCATAAACCATGAAGAAAGGCATGAAGCCAGTAGACCTGTTAGGAGTAGTGTTGATGCTCCATAAGACGGAGGGCAACTCCTCCACCCAACAACCCGGCGTCCGTTGCAAAGGGACCAAAAGCCGGGGTTTGATGCCCTTCAGAATCTCCTGGTTAGCTCTCTCAGCTTGACCATTGGACTGGGGATGAGCCACTGAAGAAACATCAAGCCGGATATGCTCTCGTTGACAAAACTCCTCCATAGCGGCTTTGGACAGATTAGTGCCATTGTCTGTTATGATGCTGTGCGGAAAGCTGAAGCGGAAGATCACCTTTTTCATAAATTGAACCGCCGTGGCTGCATCACACTTGCTAACTGGCTCAGCTTCCACCCACTTCGTGAATTTGTCCACTGCCACCAAGAGGTGGGTCTTCTTATCCTTGGACCGTTTAAAAGGCCCGACCATATCAAGCCCCCAGACCGCAAAGGGCCAAGTGATCGGGATCATCCTCAATTCCTGAGCCGGCACATGAGCCCGTCGGGAGAACCTCTGACAACCATCACACTTACTGACCAAGTCCTCCGCATCAGCGTGAGCCGTCAACCAATAAAAACCATGACGGAATGCCTTGGCCACAAGGGATTTTGAGCCGGCATGATGGCCGCAATCCCCTTCATGGATCTCGCGCAAGATCTCTTGACCTTCCTCAGGGGAAATACAACGCTGAAATACCCCTGAAACACTGCGATGATGCAACTCGTCGTTGATAACAATCATTGACTTGGCCCGCCGGATTATTTGCCTGGCCAAAGTTTCATCCTCAGGCAACTCTCCCCGGGTTATATAAACCAAGTACGGCATTGTCCAGTCTGGTATGACATGAAAAGCCGCCACCAGTCGTGCCTCCAGGTCAGGGATAGCCAAGTCCTCCTCTGTAGGCAACTTAACCGAAGGGTTATATAGGACATCCAGGAAAGTGTTAGGCGGCACCGGCTTTCGCTGAGAGCCGAGCCGGCTTAAAGCATCAGCCGCCTTGTTCTTCCTGCGATCAATGTGCTCCACTTGATATCCCTGAAAGTGCCCAGCAATGGCATCAACCTCGTGGCGATAAGCCGCCATGAGGGGATCCTTAGAATCCCAAGTGCCTGATACTTGTTGAACCACCAAATCTGAGTCCCCAAAGCACCGTACCCGGCTTAAGCTCATCTCCTTAGCCACCCGAAGACCGTGGAGTAAGGCCTCGTATTCAGCCGCATTGTTAGTGCAAGGAAACATCAATTGTAGCACATACTGGAACTTGTCACCCCTAGGGGAAGCCAATACAACACCAGCCCCCGAGCCCTCCAGCTGCCTGGACCCATCAAAGTGAATAGTCCAATAGGTGTTATCCGGCTTCTGCTCAGGCACTTGCGACTCTGTCCAATCATTAATAAAATCCACCAAAGCCTGAGACTTAACAGCAGTGCGTGGCACATATTTGAGGCCATGAGGCCCAAGCTCAATAGCCCACTTAGCAATTCTCCCTGTAGCCTCTCGGTTCTGGATAATATCCCCAAGAGGGGCAGAACTGACCACAGTGATGGGATGACCCTGAAAATAATGCTTGAGTTTCCGGCTCGCCATGAACACACCATATACAAGCTTCTGCCAGTGCGGGTATCGCTGCTTGGACTCAATAAGCACCTCACTGACATAATAAACCGGCCGCTGAACCGGATGCTCCTTACCCGTCTCCTTACGCTCCACCACCATAGCCACACTGACGGCTCGTGTGTTTGCCGCCACATACAGTAGCAAGGGCTCCTTATCAACCGGAGCAGCAAGGACGGGGGGCTCTGCCAGTTGCTTTTTCAAATCCTCGAAGGCGGTATTAGCTGCATCATTCCAGACAAAGTTATCCGTTTTCTTCATCAACTGATATAAGGGCATAGCCTTCTCACCCAAGCGGCTTATGAACCGGCTTAAAGCAGCGATGCGACCTGCCAAACGCTGAACATCATTTATACATGCCGGCTTAGCTAGAGAAGTGATAGCTTTGATCTTCTCCGGGTTAGCTTCAATTCCTCTGTCAGAAACCAAGAAGCCCAATAGCTTGCCCGCAGGAACACCAAAAACACATTTGGCCGGGTTAAGCATCATCTTGTAGACCCGGAGATTATCGAAGGTTTCCCTTAAGTCATCTATCAGGGTTTCCTCCTTGATGGACTTAACCACAATATCGTCCACGTAAGCGTGAACATTGCGCCCGATCTGTTTATGGAGACAATTCTGTACACAACGCTGGTAAGTCGCCTGCGCACACTTGAGCCCAAAGGGCATAGAGACATAGCAGAAGGCTCCAAAGGGAGTGATGAACGCCGTCTTCTCCTGGTCCTTAACTGCCATCTTAATCTGATGATACCCGGAATAGGCATCCAAGAAACTTAAGCGTGCACAACCTGCCGTAGCATCAATGATCTGATCAATACGGGGGAGAGCAAAAGGATCAGCCGGACACGCCTTGTTCAAGTCCGTGTAGTCCACACACATCCGCCAGGTGCCGTTCTTCTTAAGTACAAGCACCGGGTTAGCCAACCACTCTGGGTGAAAAACCTCAACAATGAACCCGGCCGCCAAAAGCCGGGCCACTTCTTCACCAATAGCCTTCCGCCTCTCTTCGTTAAACCGTCGAAGGAACTGTCTGACCGGCTTAAATTTTGGATCAACATTGAGAGTGTGCTCAGCGAGTTCTCTAGGTACACCTGGCATGTCAGAAGGTTTCCATGCGAAGATGTCCCTATTCTCACGGATGAACTCGATGAGCGCGCCTTCCTATTTCGGGTCCAGATTTGCACTGATGCTGAACTGCTGAGACGAGTCACCTGGAACAAAATCAACAAGTTTAGTCTCATCAGCTGATTTAAACTTCATTGCTGGTTCATTCTCCGTGGTTGGCTTTTTCAGAGAGGTCATATCTGTTGGGTCAACATTGTCTTTATAAAATTTCAACTCTTCTGTGGCACAAACAGACTCTGCATAAGCCGCGTCACCTTCCTCACACTCCAGAGCCACTTTCCGGCTGCCGTGAACCGTAATGGTCCCGTTGTGACCCGGCATCTTGAGTTGTAAGTACACATAACACGGCCGTGCCATGAACTTGGCGTAAGCCGGCCGTCCAAATATGGCGTGGTAAGGACTTCTTATCTTGACCACCTCAAAGGTCAACTTCTCCACCCTGTAGTTGTTCTCATCACCGAAGGCCACTTCCAGTTCGATCTTGCCGACTGGATAAGCCGATTTACCGGGTACCACACCATGGAAGATAGTATTTGACTGGCTGAGGTTCTTATCAACTAGCCCCATACGACGGAAAGTCTCATAATAGAGGATGTTGATGCTGCTGCCTCCATCCATGAGTACCTTTGTGAACTTATAGCCTCCCACTTGAGGAGCCACCACTAAGGCCAGGTGGCCCGGGTTATCCACCCGGGGAGGGTGATCCTCCCTACTCCACACTATGGGCTGCTCCGACCACCGTAAGTAGCGTGGAACCGCCGGCTCAACAGCATTAACAGCCCTCTTGTGAAGCTTCTCGTCTCGTTTGCACAAACTAGTGGTGAACACGTGATACTGTCCACCGCTAAGCTGCTTTGGGTTGGTCTGATAGCCCCCCTGTTGCTGTTGATGACCCTGACCAGACTGTTGATTAAAGCCCCCTTGACCGTTCTGAGGACCGGAATTTGACCCGCCGCCCGGGCCATGAAAGCCGCCGGCGCCTGAGCCGCCACCCGGACCATTGTAGTTTTTAAAGGCCTTCATGATAGCACAATCCTTCCACAGATGAGTCGCTGGCTTCTCTCTAGAACCGTGTCTCGGACAAGGTTCATTCAACAGCTGTTCCAGAGAAGGTCCTGACCCGCCGCCTCGGGGAGGGGGCCTCCCCTTGCGTCGCTGGTTATTACCTTGAGAGTTGGTGTTGGCTACAAACTCTAGGCTGCCATCGGCCTTGCGCTTGCCTCCTCCTTGGTTCCCCGGGCTAAACTGAGGACCCTTGCCGTTGCCGTTCTTCTTTCCCTTCCCTGCCCTTTCATCATCTGAAGGGGGATCCTTGGTACCATCGGAATCGGCGTACTTGACAAGAGCTGCCATCAGTGTACCCATATCAGTACAGTCACGCTTAAGCCGCCCGAGTTTCATCTTTAGGGGCACAAAGCGACAGTTTTGTTCCAACATTAAGACTGCAGAGCCGGCATCCATCTTATCCGATGAATGTATGATCTCCTTGACCCGGCGAACCCAATGGGTCGTGGATTCACCCTCCTGCTGCTTACAGTTAGTCAGATCCACGATTGACATAGATTGCCTGCAGGTATCTTTGAAGTTTTGAATGAACCGGGCTTTCAGCTCAGCCCAAGACCCGATGGAGTTCGGCGGTAACCCTTTCAACCACGTGCGGGCAGTTCCATCTAACATCATGGTGAAATATTTGGCCATGGCCGCCTCGCTGACTTCCAGCAATTCCATAGCCATCTCATAACTCTCGATCCAGGCTGCCGGCTGTAAGTCTGCTGTATAGTTAGGCACCTTCCTAGGTCCTTTGAAGTCCTTGGGTAGACGTTCATTACGGATAGCTGGCATCAAACACGGGACACCCCCGGTTCTAGTAGGGATACCCGCATCAACGGACATCGTCGGATAAGCCGGGGGGGTCTGGTAAGCCATCACTTGAGGCGCCTGCTCCGCCTCCTGGCGTGCTTGGTCTGCTACGTAGAAGGCTCCATTATGAGCCGGGCCATGACCAGGGGGCGGGTCATGGCGTCGGACATTACTTGAGCCGGTCGCCGAGACCATGTGCCGGCTGTAACTCGGGCTCTGCCCTGGACGAGGGGTTGAATGGATCCTATCCCGGCTGTAGGAGTACGCCTCTTGCTGCGCCAGCGCTGTCTGGAGGAGTTCTCTGACCCGGCGGGTCTCAATAGCCGTCGGAGAGTCGCCATCAACGGGCAGAGCCGCCAGCCGTGCCGCTGCGGCGACCATGTTCTCCAGCGGGTTATTATAATGGCCCGGGGGTATTGGCACATACTGAGGCGGGGCGGGGGCCCCTGGGGAGGCCCCATCACTCGTGGTTGAATAAGGGGTCCAGATCCGGGTGCTACGACCCCCGGCGGGTGACTAGACCCTGCACCCGGTGTGTTGAAGAGGTTGCGCGGATCGTAAACCGGCGGGAGTCGAGATTGAGCCTTTTGATGCCTCCTTCTCATGACCTCATTGGCCGCGTTCTGATCCATCGTGAGTTGGAAGGACTGCGCCTGAATCAGCTGAGTCCGGGCATCGAGAGCCGCCCGCTCCGCAGCCAGTCTGATCCCTTCCGCTGCAAGGTCCTCTTTAGCTTTTATCAGATCCAATTTTAGCTGTGCCACCGCCGCATCATGCTGAACTTGATCCGCCGGGTCGACCGTTGCGGTTAACAGGGCCGTCATCTTATCCGTGAGATCCATCAGCACCTGAGCCGGGGAAGGCACCGGGTTTTCCGATCCGGAAGCGGGGTTCTGAACAGGCTGCGCACCAGCCATAAAAACTCCAACCTGACTTGGCGGCTCAAAAAGGTCCGGAATACTGCTGCCATCGGAATAACTCATGAGCCTGCCATCTTGAAGTTGGTACAACGAGTTTGACTCATCAGCGGCCGACTCGCCGTCAGAGCCGGCGGCCGCCTCATCCCCAGACCCAGATGGATCAGAGGGCCCTCCGTGGATGCATCCCACAAAAGCGCGCTTTAAGGCAGGCCGGGCCCGGGCGGGTCGTGCGCGCTGAGCCGTTTCGATGAGACCGGCGCGGAGATCCGGCTCGGGGCCCGGCTCTCCAATCTTGCCGATGAAGACATGAATTCCACCGAAGGGGACCCGGTACCCGTACTCCACTGAGCCGGCGTCGGGGCCCCAGTCCGCATCGTCGATGTAGAGCTTGCCGCGACGACTCTTGGTCATCCGGCCCACAGCGTATCCCTTGAGCCCTTCGAAGCTGCCCTTCAAGAACTCAAATCCACCGTGCGCCAGCCCCACGGTGGGCGCCAACTGTCGTGGAATTGTCACGGCAGATGTCCTCGGGTTAGGACTTAGTCGTGGAGCCATCGCAATTGGGAAGCTTGAAGGGGTTAAGTGGGACAAGGAACACGAGGGTTTATACTGGTTCGGCCCCTTACGGTGAAGGTAAAAGCCTACGTCCAGTTGAGGTGGTATTAATCAGGGTTTCGATAACCAGGGAGCTAAACAGCTATGCCCGGCTCTCGATCAGATTGTTGTCGCCCCTAAACCGCTGCCGGGTCGTCCCTTTCTATAGGGAGGTTGGCACCCTGCGGCCCTTAGAGTCCCGGCCGGCTCATAAGAGTGTCCGGCTCGGACTCTAAACAATACTTGCCTTACACTACAAGTCTACTATAACAATGATGATAACTATGGGCAATAAGCCATCGCCGGGTCTCAGCCCATCTTTGGCCCATTATCTTGAAACTTAGCTCCGGGCTTCTGGCAATGACCCTTAGTGTAACCCGGCCCTCCTGGCGGGTGACTCCCAGGTCTATATCCTCAACAGAAGCGAAATAACTGAGAACTGATCTCGCAAAAGATGACGAGGATCGAAACACTCGAAGAGAAATGCACCGGATTGAAAAAGAATGGACAACGAACGAAAACTAACCACGTGATCCTAAGAAAAATTTGAAGGGGAAGAGGAATAGTTCAAAACACCTACGTCAAGATTTCTCACCAGAGCGACGAAGGGGTAGAGGAGTAAAAAGAATTCCTACTCTCCGATATAACTAGACTCCGAAAAAAGTTTTCTTCTAGACTCAACAACGGCCAAACTACACGATCAAACAAGGGGGGCTCCTAGGGTCGGTCGAGGCTCTGATACCAACTTGTCACGCCCAAGATGCGACCCTATCTTAAAGGAACTCGACGGTTCCACCAAAGGATAGAAGCGCATCTTGAAGATGCTTTTTGCAAGGTGGATATCATTAAATCAACAATACATAATATTGGGGATACATGCAAGGCATACAAATGCCGCAAGAATACATCAAAACATCATACATAACTCACATCCGACTACGGATGAAACATAAACAGAAACTCAAACGACATCCACCTGCTAGCCCAGGCTGCCGACCTGGAACCTATCCCCTGATCGAAGAGAAGCAGAAGAGAACTCCAAACAAGTAAACATCGCTCTCGCGTCATGATCATCGCAAAACCTGTACCTGCAACTGGTGGTGTAGTAATCTGTGAGCCACGAGGACTCAGCAATCCCATTACCATGGGTATCAAGACTAGCAAAGCTTAAAGGGAAAGGAAGGGGTAAAGTGGTGAGGTTGCAGCAGCGACTAAGCAAGTATGGTGGCTAACTTACGCAAATGAGAGCGAGAAGAGAAGCAAAGGACGGTCGTGAAACTAGCAATGATCAAGAAGTGATCTTGAACTCCTACTTACGTCAAACATAACCCAGAAACCGTGTTCACTTCCCGGACTCCGCCGAGAAGAGACCATCACGGCTACACACGCGGTTGATGCGTTTAATTAAGCTCAAGTGTCCAGTTATCTACAACCGGATATTAACAAATTCCCATCTGCCACATAACTGCGGGCACGGCTTTCGAAAGATAATACCCTGCAGGGGTGTCCCAACTTAGCCCATGATAGGCTCTCACGGTCAACGAAGGATATTCCTTCTCCCAGGAAGACCCGATCAGTCTCGGAATCCCGGTTACAAGACATTTCGACAATGGTAAAACAAAACCAGCAAAGCCGCCCGATGTGCCGACATCCTGATGGGAGCTGCACATATCTCGTTCTCAGGGCAACACCGGATGAGACATCCTACGAGTAAAACCAGACCTCGAGTTTCGACGAGGGGGCCCCGCAGTCTACTCAGTTCGGACCAACACTTAGAGAAGCACTGGCCCGGGGGGGTTAAAATGAGATGACCCTCGAGAGAGCGACTCCCCAGGGAAAAGAAATAGGCTGAGCAAATGGTAAAACCAAGGTTGGGCCTTGCTGGAAGAGTTTTATTCAAGGCGAACTGTCAAGGGGGTCCCATAAATCACCCAACCGTGTAAGGAACGCAAAATCCAGGAACATAACACCGGTATGACGGAAACTAGGGCGGCAAGAGTGGAACAAAACACCAGGCATAAGGCCGAGCCTTCCACCATTTACCAAGAATATAGATGCATTAATAATATAAGAGATATTGTGATATCCCAACATAACATAATCCAACATGGAGCAATCTTCATCTTCACCTGCAGCTAGCAACGCTATAAGAGGGGCTGAGCAAAGCGGTAACATAGCCAAACAACGGTTTGCTAGGAAGGGTGACAAAGGTTAGAGGTTCATGGCAATTTGGGAGGCTTGAGGAACAAGTGAATAGGTAGCGCAGCAAAGCGAAAGAACGAAGCAACTAGCATAGCAATGATAGTAATGAGATCCAAGGTGACGGTCATCTTGCCTGAAATCCCGCTAGGAAGAAGAACGAATCCATGAAGAAGATGAAGCCACGAAGACGAACGAATCCTCACGATCGCAACGACACGGAACTATCGAGAAGAAGCACACAACAAGGTAAACACACCACACAAGAAACAAGGCATGATGCTCAACCAAGTATGATGCATGACAAGGCTATATGACTACTCATGACAAGAGATGATGCATGCAAGAACAACACATCAAGGCAAGTTTAAATGAGGCCGGAATCAACATAAGATAATTCCGGTAAGTCCTCATATGCAAATTTCGAAATTGGTCCAGAACTGAACAAGAATTAAGTTGAAGTTGTTAAACAGCAGGTTAAAGAGCACCATGATGATCTACACGAAATTCTAGTCAAGTTACATATAAAGTTCATTAGATTCGGAGCTACGGCCTAGAAGATATGAGCAAAACAAGTAAAACATGGCATTGATGCAAAATGCATACAAACATCAAGCAAACACCTCAAAATAAGGATGCATCATGATAATATGGAACTACATACAATTCTAAGCAAGTTTCATATAGAACATGCTCACAACGGAGCAACGGTGCAACACATACACTCCAAACAAGACATAGCAACAATCTGACGAAAACAGCAACTAGGCATAAAGCAAGCATCAAAACAATATGCTACAGCAACTCCACATGAATACAAAAGGCATGGACATGATGTACAGGTAAATCACAACAAAACATGAACACTGAACTATCTCCAGAAATCACTAGAACATGCTCAAAAGGACAAGGCAAGATTGCAAATGATAACAGATTCACAGACTTGGAGAAATTACTGGACATGGCAGAAATAACATCAGGTTGCAATGTTCAGAGCACGATATCAACATGCTATAGGAACTTAACATGGCAAAACAAGGCATGGCATGAATCTACTCAAAGCATATAACAAAAGTCCCTTACTGACCATAAGCCAAAAAGGATCAGAGGATATGATGGAAAGCATGTAAACATAGCAAGTTTCGTTATCAGGTTTCAGACTTGGCAGAAAACAGAGCATGGCAGAAATAATAATATGTAGGCCTCTTTGTGAGCTTGATGCACTCACTACAGAGCAATGCATGACAAACCAAGCATACCTACAGTAATATGGCATGTTTATGAAGCTAACCATGTCAAGAGTAATAGCATAGCATGTATGGATCAACTACAATAAGCTTGGCAAAATTGCATATCATGTTAAAAATCTGCCAGAAATATTTTATAGCAAAAGTAGAGCAAGATTGTGTCATGCTATGGCACCCCATAATTGCAAACAAGGACAGGAATGGATCAATTACAACTATAGCTACAAAACATCCTTACGGAACATCTCCAAAATGTGCATGAATATCTCTGTAACATCAAGTTTACATGGCAACAAAATTACAGCAGACAAGGACTGAGAAATCAGTCCCTGAAATCAGAAATATTACGGGACCTACTTTGCATGCTTGTTTTAGTCACCACACAGATCACAAAAATACATGGGCTACACCACTGGAAAGATGGCATGGCAAACTTCAAAACACATGTAGAGCTCATGCTCAAAAGATGCACAGATTAAATGATACAAAAATGACAAATCTCCAAGTTCTGATAAGAACCAGAGAATAACAGCAACTAGCCCTCTTCCAACAGAGATTTGGGCATCAAGATGACCCCTAATGAACATGGTGCAATTGAACAAAATGTAGAGCATCACGAGACGAACAAATAAACATATTACACGTACGAATCGGAGCTACATGCAAGAAGTTACGATGCAGAGAGCATGGCATGATAATGATAAATTTCCAGGACTTGGAATATTTCGACCTCGAGGGGGGGAACGAAGTCAACGCGGGGCAGTGCAGATCGGGTTCGGGGTCGCCGGCTCAAGTCGCCGGAGAGAGGCGGCGGTGCTCCGGTGGCCGGAGGCGGCGGAGGTCGGGGCGTTGAGGCCCGAGGCGGCGGGGTTGGCGCTGGAGGCGGCCGGCGGCGAGGAAGAGGACCGGGCGGCGGCCATGGCGGCGGGTGGAGGCGCGGGCACGCCGGCGGGCGAGCGGAAGCCGAGGGGCGGCGGCCATGGCGGCAGGTGGAGGCGCGAGGGGGCGCGGGCGAGGCGGACGGGCGCCGGCGGGGCAGAGGAAGGCGACCCGGGCGGCGGAGCCGAGGTGGCCGGCGGGGCTCGGGCGGCCGCGCGGGCCTGGGCAGGCCGCGGCGGCGGGGACGGCGCGGGAGGCTGAGGTGGCGCGCTGTGAGTGGTGGAGGGAGGCGGCGGAGGCGACGTGGCGATCCACGATTGGTTGGAGTGAGGTGGCGGGTGGACATGTCCGGCACGGACGAATTTGTCCGGCGGCGCGAGGATGAAGATGACTAGGGTTTCATCCGCGAATTTCGGGAAGGGGCACCTATTTATAGATAGAGGGAGCTAGGAGAGTCCAAACAAGGTGCGGTTTTCGCCCACGCGATCGTGATCGAACGACCGAGAGCATGGCGGAGACTTAGAGGTGTTTTGGGGCTGTTTGAAAGGGGGGTTTTGCTGGACACTCAAATGAACTTTGCGGTTCCCCGTTTAACCGTTGGAGTACCAAACGACCTCCAAATGGAACGAAACTTGACCGGTGGTCTCCGGGTGGTATACCGAGACCACTTGACAAGACTCGTTTCATTCCGAGAAAGTTTGACACCCGCACACGAAAGAAAACAAGAGGGGTGCACCGGAGGAGATAGGAGCGTCGGATTGCAAAACGGACAACGGGGAAATTGCTCGGGTGCAAGAGACGAACACGTATGCGAATGCAATGCACAAGATGACATGGTATGAAATGCAGATGATGACATGGCAAAATGCAACACGCAAGCAAATGACATGGCAACGACAGTGAATAACTGGCAGACACCTGGCGCATAGGATCCGGGGCGTTACAGTACTGCCCTTTCTTGGACAAGCATCCCACTTATGATTAACCCCTATTGCAAGCATCCGCAACTACAAAAGAAGTATTAAGGTAAACCTAACCATAGCATTAAACTAGTGGATCCAAATCAGCCCCTTGCGAAGCAACGCATAAACTAGGGTTTAAGCTTCTGTCACTCTAGCAACCCATCATCTACTTATTACTTCCCAATGCCTTCCTCTTGGCCCAAATAGTGGTGAAGTGTCATGTAGTCGACGTTCACATAACACCACTAGAGGAGAGACAACATACATCTCATCAAAATATCGAACGAATACCAAATTCACATGACTACTAATAGCAAGACTTCACCCATGTCCTCAGGAACAAACGTAACTACTCACAAAGCATATTCATGTTCATGATCAGAGGAGTATTAATATGCATTAAGGATCTGAACATATGATCTTCCACCAAATAAACCAACTAGCATCAACTACAAGGAGTAATCAACACTACTAGCAACCCACAGGTACCAATTTGTGGTTTTGATACAAGATTGGATACAAGAGATGAACTAGGGTTTTGAGAGGAGATAGTGTTGGTGAAGATGTTGATGGAGATTGACCCCCTCCCGATGAGAGGATCGTTGGTGATGACGATGGTAATGATTTCCCCCTCCCGGAGGGAAGTTTCCCGGCAGAATAGCTCTGCCGGAGCCCTAGATTGGTTCCGCCTCGTGGCGGCGGAGTTTCGTCTCGTCAGCTTGCTTATGATTTTTTTTCGGGGTAAAAGCCTTCATATAGCAGAAGAGGGGCACCGGAGGACCACCAGGGGGCCCAGGAGACAGGGGCGCGCCCAGTAAGGGAGGGCGCACCCCCCACCCTCCTGGCCAGGGTGTGGGCCCCCTCCGGTACTTCTTTCGCTCAATAATTTTCATAAATTCCAAAAATGACTTTCGTGGAGTTTCAGGACTTTTGGAGCTGTGCAAAATACATTTCCAATATTTGCTCTTTTTCCAACCCAGAATTCCAGCTGCCGGCATTCTCCCTCTTCATGATAAACCTTGTAAAATAAGAGAGAATAGCCATAAGTATTGTAACATAACGTGTAATAACAGCCCATAATGCAATAAATATCGATATAAAAGCATGATGCAAAATGGACGTATCAACTCCCCCAAGCTTAGACCTCACTTGTCCTCAAGCGGAAGCCGGTATCGAAAAATATGCCCACATGTTTAGAGATAGAGGTGTCGATAAAAATAAAATACGGACATGAGGGCATCATGATCATTCTCATAACAACAACATACATAGATTTTGTCATATGATTTCTTATGCTCAAGTAACAATCTATTCACAATGTCAAGTAAGGTTTAGAAACTTCATTGAGAACTAACAAACTATAATCTCAGTCATTGAAGCAATTGCAATTTATCATAACATTGGAAAGAGTCAATAATAGAGCTTTTCAGCAAGTCCACATACTCAACTATCATATAGTCTTCTACAATTGCTAACACTCACGCAATACTTGTGGTTATGGAGTTTTAATCGGACACTGAGAAAGATAGGGGCTTATAATTTCGCCTCCCAACGTATTCACCTTTAGGTGATGTCAACAATAATAACTCATGCTAACTTACATCCAATTGGATATATATATCAGGATCTTTCCAACACGAGGTGCTTGCCAAAGGATAAAATGAAAAAGGGAAAGGTGAGGATCACCTTGACTCTTGCATAAAATAAAAAGACATAAAGTAAAAGATAGGCCCTTCGCAGAGGGAAGCAGAGGTTGTCATGCGCTTTCATGGGTTGGATGCACAAAATCTTAATGCAAGAGAACGTCACTTTATATTGCCACTTGTGATATGAACCTTTATTATGCAGTCAGTCGCTTTTATTACTTCCATATCACACAATCGTATAAAGTTTATTTTCTCCCACATTAATAAGTCATACATATTTAGAGAACAATTTTTATTGCTTGCACCGATGACAACTTACTTGAAGGATCTTACTCAATCCATAGGTAGGTATGGTGGACTCTCATGGCAAAACTGGGTTTAAGGTTATTTGGAAGCACAAGTAGTATCTCTAATTGGTGCAAGGAATTGGGCTAGCATGAGGGGGAAAGGCAAGCTCCACATGTTAGGAAGATCCATGACAATATACTTTAACTGAGATGTGAGAAAACATAAACCATTACGTTGTCTTACTTGTCCAACATCAACTCTTTAGCATGTCATACTTAATGAGTGCTCACAATCATAAAAGATGTCCAAGATAGTATATTTATATGTGAAGCTTCTCTTTCTTTATTACTTCCTATTAATTGCAACGATGACCAAAACTATGTTTATCAACTCTCAACAACTTTTATGCCTCATACTCTTTATATGTGAAGTCATTACTATCCATAAGATCAATATGAACTCTTTATTTTTTTTTATTCTTTCTATTTTCTCAAGATCATAGAAAAGTAGCAAAGCCCTTGACTCAACACTAATCTTTATTATATAGCTCACGGAATTGATTACATAAAGGGATCACAAAGCAAAACTCAAAACTAATTCATACCAAAACTTTATTCTACTAATCAAGATATTACTAAAGGGATCGAACTAAATAAAACGGTAAAGATAGGAGTGTGATGGTGATACGATATCGGGGCACCTCCCCCAAGCTTGGCAGTTGCCAAGGGGGGTGCCCATACCCATGTGATTATGTCCTCGAAGGTGATGAAGAAGGTGTTGTTGATGATGTGGATTTCTACCTTAATTTCCGCTTGAGAATGACATTTTGCTCCCTCGGATCATCGATCTCCCGCTCAAGGCTTAATATCTTTTTGCATAGTTCCTGTTTATTTTCCTGCAAGAGACGAAAAGGGATAAACTCGATCTTGGGTTTCTTTGCCTTATCAGGGAGGCTTGACTTTTTTAACTCCACATGCATGTCCCCCGGTTGAGGTAAAGGGGCTTCATCTTCATCTGAGCTTGTCTCCTCCCTTCTCTTAGGTTCATAGTCTTCTTCTTCCTCTGTGGTCCATCCACAATGCTCCAAGTCCTCGTAGACCCTAGGGTCTGCAAGGTAATCGGCCACATAGCTTTCTCCCTCCGAATCCTGGGACGACATATTGCTCTAATCTGCGGCAGAAACAGCTCGAAATGAAAACAGAAGATTTTTGCGTTATACGGTGATCAAAACTTTCGGGAGATTATATAATAAATTTTTACCGACCAAAATACGTAACGTGCAAGAAAACGGAGTCGGGGAGGCACACGAGGTGCCCACGAGACAGGGGGCGCGCCCTCCACCCTCGTGGAGGCCTCGTGTCCTTCCCGGATTACTTCTTGCTTTCCAAAATTCTTAAATATTCCAAAACGGATAGAAATTGCCATTAGAATTGTTTTGGAGTCGGTTTACTTACCGTACCACATACCTATTCCTTTTCGGAGTCTGAAGCGTACTGGAAAGTGTTCCTTATGTATTCCTCCGGGGTTATGGTCTCAATAATATTAGTTTCAACATTTATGGGATTACCTGAGATATAATGTTTGATTCTTTGACCGTTCACCACATTCGGATTTGTGCCTTCGAAATTGTTGATTTTTATGGCACCGGAACGATAGACCTCCTCGATAACGTAAGGACCTTCCCACTTAGAGAGAAATTTTCCTGCAAAAAATCTTAAACGAGAGTTGGATAGCAACACATAATCACCTACGTTAAATTCTCGCTTTTGTATTCTTTTGTCATGCCATCTTTTAACCTTTTCTTTAAACAGCTTAGCGTTCTCATATGCTTGGGTTCTCCATTCATCAAGTGAGCTAATATCAAATAACCTCTTCTCACCGGCAAGTTTGAAATCATAATTGAGCTCTTTAATAGCCCAATACGCTTTATGTTCAAGTTCGAGAGGTAAGTGACATGCTTTTCCATAAACCATCTTATAAGGAGACATACCCATAGGATTTTTATAAGCAGTTCTATAGGCCCATAATGCATCATCAAGTTTTTTAGACCAATTCTTTCTATGTCTATTAACAGTCTTTTGAAAAATTAATTTGAGCTCTCTATTGCTCAATTCTACTTGACCACTAGACTGAGGGTGATAAGGAGATGCAATTCTATGATTAACATCATACTTAGCAAGCATTTTACGAAAGGCACCATGAATAAAATGTGAACCACCATCAGTCATTAAATATCTAGGGACTCCAAACCTCGGAAAAATAACTTCTTTAAGCATCTTAATAGAGGTGTTATGATCAGCACTACTAGTTGGAATAGCTTCTACCCACTTAGTAACGTAATCAACAGCAACTAAAATATGTGTATATCCACTAGAGGCAGGAAAAGGTCCCATATAATCACAGCCCCAAACATCAAATGGTTCAATAACAAGAGAATAATTCATAGGCATTTCTTGACGTCTACTAATATTACCAATTCTTTGACATTCATCACAAGACAAGACAAACTTACGAGCATCTTTGAAGAGAGTAGGCCAATAAAAACTGGATTGCAATACCTTATGTGCAGTTCTATCTCCAGCATGGTGTCCTCCATATGATTCGGAGTGACACTTGCGTAGGATCTGTTCCTGTTCATGCTCAGGTACACAACGTCTAATAACACCATCTACTCCTTCTTTATAAAGGTGTGGGTCATCCCAAAAGTAATGTCTTAAATCATAAAAGAACTTTTTCTTTTGCTGGTATGTGAAACTAGGTGGTATAAATTTAGCAACAATGTAATCAGCATAATCAGCATACCATGGAGCAATACGAGAAGCATTAATGACCGCTAATTGTTCATCAGGAAAGCTATCATCAATAGGTAGTGGGTCATCAAGAACATTCGCTAACCTAGACAAGTTGTCTGCAATGGGGTTCTCAGCTCCCTTTCTATCAATAATATGCAAATCAAATTCTTGGAGCAAGAGGACCCATCTAATAAGTCTAGGCTTGGCATCTTTCTTTTCCATAAGATATTTAATAGCAGCATAATCAGTGTGAATAGTAACTTTAGAATCAACAATGTAAGGTGTGAACTTATCACATGCAAATACTACTGCTAAGAATTCTTTTTCAGTGGTAGCATAATTTCTCTGGGCAGTATCAAGAGTTTTACTAGCATATTGAATAACATTTAGTTTCTTATCAACTCTTTGCCCTAGAACAACACCTACAGCATAATGACTAGCATCACACATAATTTCAAAGGGTAAAATTCAATCAGGTGGCTGAACAATAGGTGCAGTGATCAAAGCTTTCTTAAGTATTTCGAATGCTTCTACACAATCATCATCAAAGACAAAAGGAATATCTTTTTGCAATAAATTAGTCAGAGGCCTAGAGATTTTAGAAAAGTCCTTAATGAACCTCCTATAAAAGCCGGCATGACCAAGGAAACTTCTTATACCTTTAATGTCCTTGGGACATGGCATCTTTTCAATAGCGTCAACTTTAGCTTTATCAACTTCAATACCTCTTTAAGAAATTTTATGCCCCAAGACAATGCCTTCATTAACCATAAAGTGGCACTTTTCCCAATTCAAGACAAGACTAGTGTCTTCACATCTCTGCAAAACTCGATCAAGGTTGCTCAAGCAATCATCAAAAGAGGATCCATAAACGGAGAAATCATCCATGAATACCTCACAAATCTTTTCACAAAAGTCAGAGAATATAGCCATCATGCACTTTGAAAGGTAGCAGGTGCATTACATAAACCAAAAGGCATGCGTCTATAAGCAAAGGTACCGAAAGGGCAAGTAAAAGTAGTTTTGGATTGATCTTCCGCTGACACAGGTATTTGAGAGAAACCAGAATAACCATCTAGAAAGCAGAAATGTGTATGTTTGGATAGTCTTTCTATCATTTGATCAATAAAAGGTAAAGGGTAATGATCTTTCTTAGTAGCTTTATTTAATTACGGAAATCAATTACCATCCTATAACCTGTAATAATTCTTTGCAGAATCAATTCATCTTTATCATTAGGAACAACGGTAATACCTCCCTTCTTAGGAACGCAATGGCGGGGCTTACCCATTCACTATCAGCAACGGGATGAATTATACCTGCCTCAAGGAGCTTTAGTATCTCCTTTCTTACCACTTCTTTCATCTTAGGATTTAATCGTCGTTGATGATCTCTAACTGGTTTGGCATCTTTCTCCAATTTAATTTTGTGTTGGCATAGAGTGGGACTAATGCCCTTAAGATCATCCAGAGTATATCCAATAGCAGCACGGTGCTTCTTCAGAGTTTTCAATAATCTTTCCTCTTCCTGCTCTGAAAGGTTAGCACTAATAATAACAGGATATATCTTCTTTTCATCAAGATAAGCATATTTAAGATTATCAGGTAAGGGTTTGAGCTCAAACACGGGATCACCCTTGGGTGGAGGGGGATCCCCTAAGATTTCAACAGGTAGGTTGCGTTTCAGAATAGGACCCTGTTTAAGGAATACTTCATCTATTTCCCTTCTTTCATTCATAAAAATATCATATTCATGGTCTAGCAAATATTGTTCTAACGGATCAGTAGGAGGTACGACAATAGAAGCAAGACCAATAATTTCATCCTTACTAGGGAAATCTTTATCACGGGGTTGTCTACGAAATTTAGCAAAATTAAACTCATGTTCCATATCCCCCAAGCCAACAGTGACAATATCTTTTTCACAATCAATCCTAGCATTAATAGTATTCAAGAAGGGTCTACCAAATATAATGGGACAAAAGCTATCTTGTGGGGAACCAAGAACAAGAAAATCAGCAGGGTATTTAACTTTCCCACACAAGACTTCAACATCTCTAACAATCCCAACCGGTGAAATCGTATCTCTATTGGCAAGTTTAATAGTAACATCAATATCTTCTAACTCAGCAGGTGTAATATCATGCATAATTTATTTATATAAGTCATGAGGTATTGCACTGGCACTAGCACCCATATCACATAAGCCATGATAACAATGATCTCCAATTTTAACAGAAATAACAAGCATGCCTACAACAGGTCTATGTATCTTAGCATCGGGTTTAGCAATATTAGCTGTTTCACCACAGAAGTAAATAACATGCCCATCTATATTATCATCCAAGAGATCTTTAACCATAGCAATACTAGGTTCAACTTTAATTTGCTCAGGAGGTGTATATGTTCTAGTATTACTCTTACGAACCACAGTTGAAGTTCTAGCATGATCCTTTATCCTAACAGGAAAAGGTGGTTTCTCAACATAAGTAGTAGGAACAATAGGATCGTTATAGGTAATAGTCTTTTCTTCAACTGTAATAGGTGCAACTACTTTCACTTCAGTGGGGGGATTATATTTAAACCACTTCTCCTTAGGGAGATCAACGTGGGCAGCAAAAGATTCACAAAAAGAAGCTACTATCTCAGAGTCAAGTCCATATTTAGTGCTAAATCCACGAAAAGCATCGGTATCCATAAAAGATTTAACACAATCAAACTTAGATGTCATACCTGACTCCTTACCATCGTCGGAACCCCAATCTTCAGAGTTGTGTTTAATTCTTTCCAATAAATCCTACTTGAATTCAGTAGTATTCAGCATATAAGAACCAGCGCAGGAAGTATCGAGCATGGTGCGATTGTTGTCAGAAAGCCGAGCATAAAATTTTGAATAATCATTTCTCTTGAGAGCTCATGATTGGGGCATGAATATAACATTGACTTAAGCCTCCCCCAAGCTTGAGCGATGCTTTCTCCTTCGCGAGGCCAGAAATTATATATGTAATTACGATCACGATGAACAAGATGCATAGGATAGAACTTCTGGTGAAATTCCAATTTCAATCGTTTATAGTTCCAAGATCCCGTATCATCACATAGCCTATACCATGTCAATGCGTCTCCCTTCAAAGATAAAGGGAAGACCTTCCTCTTAACAACATTATCGGGAATACTTGCAAGCTTAAATAATCCACAAACTTCATCCACAAAGATAAGGTGTAAATCGGGATGCAATGTTCCATCTCCTGCAAAGGGATTAGCTAGCAGTTTCTCTATCATACCCGAAGGAATCTCAAAGTGAACATTTTAAATAGGTCCAGAAGGTTGAGGAGAAATTCTTTGCTCTACTGGTCGGGGCGAAGATGCCCCGAACAAGCCCCTCAAAGGATTAGTTTCCATAGTAACAAGTGACAGAAAATTTCAGCACACAATATAAATGTTTCCTTACCAAGTTCCACTCACCAAAGGCGCTTCACTCCCCTGCAACGGCGCCAGAAAAGGGTCTTGATGACCCACAAGTATAGGGGATCTATCGTAGTCCTTTCGATAAGTAAGAGTGTCGAACCCAACGAGGAGCAGAAGGAAATGACAAGCGGTTTTCAGTAAGGTTTTCTCTGCAAGCACTGAAATTGTAGGTGATAGATAGTTTTGTGATAAGATAATTTGTAACGGGTAACAAGCAATGAAAGTAAATAAAGTGCAGCAAGGTGGCCCAATCCTTTTTGTAGCAAAGGACAAGCCTGGACAAATTCTTATAATGAGAAAAGCGCTCCCGAGGACACATGGGAATTATCGCGTCAAGCTAGTTTCATCACGTTCATATGATTCGCGTTTGTTACTTTGATAATTTGATATGTGGGTGGACCGGTGCTTGGGTACTGCCCTTTCTTGGACAAGCATCCCACTTATGATTAACCCCTATTGCAAGCATCCGCAACTACAAAAGAAGTATTAAGGTAAACCTAACCATAGCATTAAACTAGTGGATCCAAATCAGCCCCTTACGAAGCAACGCATAAACTAGGGTTTAAGCTTCTGTCACTCTAGCAACCCATCATCTACTTATTACTTCCCAATGCCTTCCTCTAGGCCCAAATAATGGTGAAGTGTCATGTAGTCGACGTTCACATAACACCACTAGAGGAGAGACAACATACATCTCATCAAAATATCGAACGGATACCAAATTCACATGACTACTAATAGCAAGACTTCACCCATGTCCTCAGGAACAAACGTAACTACTCACAAAGCATATTCATGTTCATGATTAGAGGAGTATTAATATGCATTAAGGATCTGAACATATGATCTTCCACCAAATAAACCAACTAGCATCAACTACAAGGAGTAATCAATACTACTAGCAACCCACAGGTACCAATTTGTGGTTTTGATACAAGATTGGATACAAGAGATGAACTAGGGTTTTGAGAGGAGATGGTGCTAGTGAAGATGTTGATGGAGATCGACCCCCTCCCGATGAGAGGATCGTTGGTGATGACGATGGCGATGATTTCCCCCTCCCGGAGGCACTACAACAAAACAAAGATTAGGTAACACAATCATGTAACATGTAGAAAAATGTGTTACAGAGCAAAATTGCAGTAACAGATCTTGTGTCTTGCAGTGCGGACAGTAACACACAGTTGATGAGGTTTGAAAATGTGTTACCGGTACATTACCATAGTAACATATAAGTTTGTATCGCTCCAGGTGTGTTACAAACTATTGGCACAGTAACACATAATCCTGTGTTGCCACATAGTGTTACAAGCGATATAGATTTAGATAAAAACAAACAGTGTAAACTATATTTTAATAAAGGAACATCCCACAATGCTTACAAACATAGGTTCAAATTTTCATTCAATTAATTTTCTCAACATTCTTTGTGCATGACACAAGGTTGTACATAGGTGTTGAACATTTTTTTCTGTATTACTTGAATCTTTATTTTTAAGAACAGAGTACAGACGCGGGCGCTCATATATATGCGCATACACTCACCACTGGCACCTCGTATTCGAGGAGAACGTCTCCTCCCACTGAACGTGCATCATCGGAAATACTGAAATAAATTCAGAAATAATACGAGCACCAGGATTTGAACCCTGCTGGGCAATGGATACCACTGTCCTCCTAACCATTCAACCACAGGTTGGTTCGCTACTTGAATCTTAATTGAGATTCATATATGACTCAAATTGGAATTACTTCCAATATGTACGCATAAATTCATTCATTTAATCTATTGAAAATAGTGAATAATTTCAAAAAAATCTTAAAATTATAAATATTAGCATGGGAGCATATTATATATACATATTCTTCCTATAAAACTTCAATACATCTGATGTAGAAGTATATTATATGTCCGTAATAATCTTGCTATAAAAAAATTGAGAACATGTAGCTTGTAAGCAAGTCACACCGGCTAAATAGCCCAACAGAACGCAGGACCTTTTGACATGCGTGAACAAAATAAAATGACCAACAATGGGGGATATTTGATACGCGTGAACAAAATACTGTAATCTGTTGCACATGAGTTAATACAAAAAAAAAGGCAGTGGGAGGTTCTTCTACTGTAACGAAAAAGAAATTCTGGGTACAAGAATCCAACCTGATACCTCGTGCCTCGGGAAACAAGTGATAAACAAAATGCTACACCCGCTATTGTGCTTAATTCTAATAATAATATTCTTATTAAAGAAGGAACGGCTTGGGAAATGACCATTAGGTTTTTTTAGCAACGCCATGGCCCATTAGAAAGATATCGGTGGTCTCATATCTCTAGTATTAAAGGAGTATCGAACGTCGTGATGGTTCGACCTTCTCTTTGCCCGACCGCTCAATCCCACACCTCGACCGCACGAAGTAAAAAAAATCTTCCCCCTCCCCCTCGTACGTGCAAACCTCCCACCGATTTAGCAGGGAAAATAAATCGAGGAAACAGCCTGCCGCCCACGAACCCACGTCCCACGCGGCCACGCACCACATCTCCGTCCCACAGCTCTCGATCCGCCGCCATGTACCACGCATGGCCAATCAATGCCTTTTGCGGCCGCTCCCTACCCCTCCTCGTCCGGCTGGAAGTCACGGTGCTCGTCGTCTTGTTCGTGGATGACGCCGCTCCGCCACCCGATCTCCGTGTACACGATGACCTGCCCTTCTCGTTGTTGTCGGACGCTCGTCTCCTTCGCCGTCGTGCTTCCCTGGTCCCAATCGCCGTCGAGCCTCGCCTGTACACCGCCTACTGCACCGCCCTGTACCACATGCTCGCCGCCGCCGCCGCTAATATGGACCGACGACGACTCAGACGCCGAGTTCGACGACTACTGCTCGGCTGCTCCTGTCGGCTGTGTGCCCCAGTCCCCGGCCGGCGCGCCGCTGCTACTGGCTTTCTTCTTGGTCCCCTTCTCGGAAGCCAGACGCTGCTCCACCTCCCTTTGTCTCTGTGTGATGCTAGCCGGCGGTTCTTTTTCCTACAAAAACTGTCGCTTTCTGTTATGTATGTGCAGTTCTGATTCATGTAGTGTGTGCTCCCGGTTCATCACCCATCTTCACCAGGACGATAGGTGCGTCCAGCTGATGGAGTGAGGATGTTCTGTTCGATCTGAACTTCCCTCTTATTGGTTAATCTGCAGTGATGTGGACTGAGTACCCTGATGTGTGTTTGCATGCCATCTGAAGCTAGCGTGCTGTACTTTTGTAGGCAATTGCTTTAACTAGATTGTGCAAGCGATCAAGCCTGCGTCTGATGTTTTTGCCAAAGTGGTGGCAGAGACCGACGGTACATGTGGAATGGTGCAGCTTGAATTTTTTAATGAAGACAGCTTGATTTGATACCTGCATCATATTTTTACTTGCGCAATGGATATTGAGACCTGCATCATATTTGTAGGTACCAGTGATGTGTCATATGTTTTGGGATCCAGGTAATACTTACTTACCTGCCAGATTACATTACTTCCAAAGTATTTACCTATCATGAGATTAAATGACAGGAAATCCTATCTGTATTGATGGAACTAGCAATGCATAATACAATCGACATGTCTAGCTCAACCCTCGTCCTCTCATTCCATGGTATGTATGATTTTCTTTTGAAGTTTGCTTTAATTTTGCTTTGTTTATTCATATCAAAGATGGTTGTATATACGTCCAAATTCAGATTACGTAGTGCCCTGCAAAGAGGGAATTAGCAGGGCAAGGGAAGAAGCATGGAAAATAATTTTGGTTATTTCTATATGGAAGGACCATGATGGATTCTGGCTATCTGCATCTTGGCGAGTATCGTACCTTGGTCTTTGCAGATTTGCCTAACGGTCATGCAGATTGGTTTTGGTACACAAATAACTTAATCTAAATCTTTTCTGGCCATAAGTATGCGCATACTACATGGTTTTGATACATATGCCTTTTTCTCCAAGTAGTACGCTCCATTTTTTATGTCTTCGTGTATATTGCCACACCAAAATGAAGTCAAAGGCCTCATTGCCCCCCTCCACCACGGAGTAATTAAAGGTACCTGCAGTTTTTTTGTTCTTATTTTCTGTTGGACAATTCATCTAAGTAAAAGAGTTTACAATGGATAGATGCATTCCATTTATAGCTTGTACAACCAAGTTTATAATATGCAGTAGTTCCATGAATGCATTATACTCTCCCTAACTACTTGGCAGGAAAGATTGATGCGAGGCATGAAACAAATAATTGGCGAAACAGAAAACTCACTTTGATGAAGATGAATTCGTTCAGCTGCATGAATGGCATCGTTTGTGGTAAACAAAAGAAGCTACGAAGAGAGTTTTTATTTGATCTACTTAATACATATAAAGTATGACGTTTTGTCATTCGATTCTACTTTTTCTAAGCCACAACTTTTAGATTGTTTGTTATATTTGCGACGATGCTTAGAGCAACTCCAAACTGCCGACCCAAATGGACGGTGATTTTGTCTGATTGCAAGTTATATTCAACGCCAGAACGTGGTTATGGACCAACACGGCAGCCAACATCTCCTCATCATCGGATAAGGAATCGTCGGAGTCGCACTGAAAATTGTGGAAAATAGCTCGTCGAGGGAGTCCATTTTGTACCTTCAGGCATACTGTCGAACAACTTGCGGGCGTCAACGAAGAAGTTGGTCGGCAATGAGACACGCGCCTCCCCTGGACCTGGTGGCGTCCGATGAGCGTGCATGCGTGAGGAGAGCGGGCGGTGTCAGAGGAGCTGGTCGGGGACGTGGAGGCGGCTTCCTGCTCGCGGCGACGTCGGAGTGGGGGCGAGGCGGTGGCGGCGGCAACATGGGAGGTGGCGGCAGCAACATGGGAGGTGGCGGCTTTGGGGGAAGGTGTACCGGTACGGGCTGTTGGCACAAGCACCGGGAAATGGACTCCCCTACTATTTCACGGTAAAAAAAAGAGTCACGATGACTGTTCAGGAGAAAAGAAGGGGAGAAAGAATTGGTATTTGTCCATCATGTTTGACATACCTCTCCGAAATAGAACAATTATTTGACCAATGTATTTATATAGTTTTTCTATTCCGTGGCAACGCACGGGCACCAACTAGTATTATTAAATTGGGCTGCGATTCCGTGACTTCGGCCCGGTTTTGCTTCTGGAATATTCCAACCAGTTTTCCTTCTTTGTCTGCTGAGTTTTTTGTTGGTTTTTCTTCCGGTTTTCCTGTTTCTTTTGCCTATTACTTCTTTTCTTCCTTTTTTTATTTTTTATTCATTTCAAATTACATTGAAAAATCTTCAAATTCATGAATTTTTCCTTGAAAGTCGAGGACCTTTTCTTGAAATTGGTGGCCTTCTTTTAAATTTGCAAACAAGTTTTAAATTGACAAACTTCTTCAAATTCATGAATGCTTTTTTAAAAATTCTGAAAACTTCGTTTTCAAATTCGTGAACTTATTTGTAGAAGCAATTTTTTTTCATTCACAAACTTTTTTTCGAGTCTGTGAACATTTTATTTTCTGCGAAAATAATTTCAAGCCGCAAAGTTTTTCAAATATGTGGACTTTTTTCAATACGTGATTTTATTTACTTTGGAAATTTTTTAATGTTCGCAAACATTTTTTAGAATTTATGAATGTTTTTCGAATTTATTAACATTTGCCAAAATTAAGATTTTGTTTTTAGTTCGTGATTTTTTTATCAAATTGATGAAGTATTTTTAGAATTGACGAACATTTCTTTCAAAATCATGAACTTTTTCATATTCATGAGTATTTCCGAAGCCATAAATTATTTTCAACCCACTAACAAATTTTCAAATTATAAACTGGTCAATGGTGAACCGGTCGAAACAGCCATGGAGCGAGCGAGTTGGACCGAGCGACCTCGCTTTGCTGGGTTGGCCGATGCCGCGTCAGCGTTAGTTGGCATTCCTTGCGGTTCAAGTGCTGTATAGGCGCTCTCCATATTTTAATATGCTCGAATGCTAAAAATTAAACACATCCAAATCAAACAACGCACAAATTCAAATCCATTGGACCATGTCATTGAATCAATAATTTCACCATTAATTTTGCATACGAATTCAAACTAAAATTGTCTAAAATTATTAAAAAAATCGCGATGAGATGTAAATATTTTTTGTTGTATGTGATGTTTCATTTGATAGCAGATGTGAAAGTTGGGAGCTTATGTGCAAGAAGAACCCTTTATATAGGTAACCATGAAAGTAACGTTTATGCTTAGCTCGGGGGCAACCTGGAAGTTACCTCTTGCATACCGGGCTAAGAGCAACTCTAACGGAGCGAACATATTGGCCCGATCCACAAAAATCATACCGATATGCGGCTTATGGGCCCAAAAAATATACTAGCAGATCCCGCATCTTGGCCCGGCCCGCATATTATTTCTTTACAAGGAACCTAAAATCGTCCACCTTGGAATGGTATATGTACGGGATCCGGGGGCGCATTTCCTAGATCCTACAAACCCATTTTCGTAGAAGAATGGGGAGGCACAAAAGAGTAGAGAGTGATCTTACCAGTGTTGGCCGTGCGCCCTGGTATGGAGAGGAGGGAGGTCCGGAGGTGAACCAGGCGAGATAGCAAACAAAAGACGCTAGTTCTCGCGAGTTAGAGAAGCATGCTCCATTCATCCGTCGGGATAGCAGACCAAGGAGGCAAATGGTTCTAGCGAGTTATCTTCAACCTTGATGCTTTTTATATTAATTAGTAGATCGTAATCTCACGCTTATAGTAAATCCACATTGGTCATACCACATCACAATTAAACTTATGGTTTGATCGATTGCATGCTAGGGCACACAACTATAGTGTGCTCCGGACACCCCGTTTCCCGTGACACTGACAGTAGCCAGTAGCCTCTGTCCCTGACGTGGGTTACAAGTAGTGTTGCATCGATCTACTTTGAGCTAGCGTACATGCCAATATCCTCTAAAATGTCCTTGCTTTGATGAGCCTCGGCGCAGTCTCTTATATAGGTAGGCAAGGGTTGGTAGTTTCATAACTAGTTATGGGGGATACAATACGATACGATCAGATGATCCCGAGATTATGCGAAACCTATGTATCATAATTGATGAATCTCTCACATAGCACATCCACCCTTATCCCCTCCGAGCTCCCGCTTTGAAAAAAGGAAAGAAAAAGAATACAAATTCAATAAATGCAATCCTTTCGCATCGAGTCCTTTTATGTGTACCAGTTGTGAGGAAAAAAAATACTAAACTTGCAATATGATAATTCTGAAGAAAAAAATCCTTCACAAAATGAGGTGTCAATTATGAACATTCATGACTTTCCAAAGTGACTGTCATATTCATTGCATAGTGATAATGTGTCCAAATTGGGCACATAGGTGCGTATTGCCATTACAAACAATGCTGACAACTAGAGTTTCTAATTTTTTGGTACAAAAAAAAATCTTTTCTATTTCTCAATGTAAACAATGGGTATTTTTTTGAAGCAAGTACAAAAAGTGGGTGTAAAATGGTACCACTCCAATTTTCATGGAAAGTATTTTTAGATTTTTAACTACTTTCACACGTTTAGTGCATATATTTCAAATTTAAATTGTAAGTGTATAAAAATGTTAGCAAATTTTTGGTTAAAAAATCATATTTATATCCTTTAATCAATGCATAGGCCTTATTCTATTACAGAAGAGATGAAAGAAATAAAGGAAAGAAAGGAAAGAAAGAAAAAAGAAAAAAAATATTTTTGTCGAGTCTAAAAATATTGCACTCAAAAACATTATGTGTTCTGATTGGTCAGGGTAACCCTCTCACGGATCACGCGCTGTAACCATTGGATTCACGTAGATCCAACGGCTGCGGCCCTCCGGGTGCCCTATACTTTATCTCCTCTCACTCTCCTTATCCCTTCACACGCACGCCTAGCCATCGAAGCCGCCGCATGCCACGCCGCAAGCCTGAGGGCCTCATGCCGCCGCCGCTCGCCCCTTTCTTTGTAGGTCGCCGACGCAACCCTGGGCCCCGGGGTCGTTCCCTCATCCCCACCAGGCTCGAGGAGGCCCGAGGAGGCGGCCATGAGGAGCGCGCAGCCGCCAAAGCCATGGGCAGATCCAGCCCGCGTCGTCGGTAGCCATCCCTCCCTCGGGCGGCCATGAAGAATTGGAGAGGCCTGAGCAGAACGAGCGCATGGACGGTGCGCACCTCCCGCGATAGGAGGTCCTCGTCATCTGCTCGCATCCACGAGGAATCGATCCATATGTAAGCTAGCTTCCACAATAATCCATCCAGCAGGTTGCTTGCTTGTATGTGTACTAGTGTAAACGGGAACAAGATGCGAGGTCGGCGTCGAGGGTACATGCCTGCTGCTAATTGATTCTCCTGGTAATAATAGTAGTACGTGTTTTTCCCGTGGTGGAGATGTACATACGCGAATACTCGTCACATATCCGTACATACTTTAATACTCTCAAACTGTGACGTACACATACATACCTGAATAACTGTGCAATTTTTTTAATTCAGCTAAATAGGTCTACTGAGTGTCAACTTCGGCAAAGGCTGGCGCCTTTGCCTAGTGTTGCTCTCGGCAAACTACGTCCATCAGATTGGGTAGTAGAGATTATGAAGAGCAACACGGACATCTACTTTACTCACGGGTAATGTAGGTGTAATACATAGTGCTTTTCATGGCAAGGGTTCTACTAAATATATGATCATCATAGTGTAGTACATCCCAATAATCACTATGAAAATATAGCAGATGCTTGTATATTCATTCCACTTTAATTCTTATATTCTCGTATCTCAGTCTCATCTGCTAGTTTGATATAATCAAATGGGTGATAGCATCACCTTGTACCAAGTACCCGTCCTGGTTACTTTTTTATTTAGGTAAATGTAAGATACCATCACCTTTTACCAAGTATCCATCCTGGTTACATTATGTGCAAAATAGGTTCTACATTTAATTCCAAATTTGTTGAATATGTGATTTTACTGCGTGCTTATAGTCTGTAGCTTTTGGATGTACATCTATTTCTGCCTCAAGTTATTTATCATTCTACTCTTACAGAATGTTTGCGGGGAGCTCGGTTAGTGTCGATGCCTCAAGGGCTTATGCATATCAATTCCATGCTGCTTAAAGCCACTGTAATCATGGCTTCTGGTTTCCAGGTATATGTTTATGCAGTCATATGGACGTGCTTGTTGACAATTAGTATAGAATGTTTATATTCTTCATAACTTTGCCATGGAATGTCTACTGTTAGAAAACATCTTACGGGTACTTTGGTTAGGTACTAGAAAGCACATACACAGACACATGCCCAACACAACAACAAGCACACACATACAGCACAACACAGATGCTCTGCTCCTGATTTCTCAACAGTATGATGATGCTTTTGCTCAGCCACTCTAATTTTTTTCACTGGGCGTCACTTTTCATATGCTTGCTCATGTAGTGACTTGATTGACAGTTGTTTGTGCTGCTTTGTTCAACTAATGTCCAGATACAACAAGTTAGTCTTGATTTGTACACGAGCTAAGTAGAATTGTGTCAACTCTTTTTTTGTGGTTGCTTACCACATATCAGTTTACTACAATAGCTTAATACAATAGCGTGGCAGTTTACTACTATGGGATTAAATGAGATTATTTGGGAAAATAGATGCAGCATGGTTGATTGTGGGCTGCCCACAAACACCCGCATAACACATGCGTGCTGGTGTGGGTATTCCTCCATTAGTCCCACTTGCAGCCTGAATGTCTATCCCTAAGGAAGTGAATGGTCATAATAGTCTTCCCGAACTATGGCCATGTGTATCCATTGAAATATTGTTCATGCAAATTCTGTTATCATTGTCGTTGAATAATAATATTGATCATAATATAGGTTGCATCCAAAGTAGTTTTAAAGACTTTAACATATCCAAACCAGCGGAATGCTGCATATGCTACTATTTGGAGTATTCATCTAGAAACTAAGGTTGGTGATATTTAGTTAGGTGCCAATTTTGCACTTGTGTGCATAGATGAACCTATTCTGGATAATGAGGAGTTAGTAAGGTAAGTTTCTGATTGCAAGAGAATTGGTCATGCTTTTGCTTAGGATACTTAATTGCCCGACCTTTAGCTTTTGTAAGTTGGAGTCTTTTCTTCCATATTCCAAAATTATATTTGTGTACATTTAATCTATAAGGTCCATTTATCTTTTGCAGATTCGAAAGAAGCATAATTGAGTTGGAGCTGAATTATTCTGTTGGATAAAGAAGCAAATATAATTAGAAGATTTTACTTAGCAATAACCGTACTTTACATTGATAGATTGAAAAATGTAATAGCAGTCAGAACATCTTTTTCTTTGGTCGAATTGATACAAATGCTATGGTGTAATATTCTCCATAGACGTGTTCTCTATTGTAAATTTGATATGAATGATATGTTGTTCAACCAATAACATTGGTATTTATTTATTGTAATGCATATGTATCCTACACTCTTGTATATTCATAATAAATACCTTGATATTTTCAATTTTTGTATGTGTCGGGCTTCAATTTCTCTATCATTTTAATGGCGCCAAGCATCACAGTAGAATAATTAACCATTTGAGCAATTGTAGTGATTCTATTAAATAGATGCATATTCCAAAAAATGGCTATCAACTTTGTGGTTAATAAATAAAAAATACATTAATTATGTTGCCATACTAGTCTAGTAGTGTTACTATAGTTACAAAATGTGTTACCAGTGTTGTGTTATGATATTTGAATATTATGTTACAAGTTGTGTTACTATAGTTACAAAAACATGTTACCACAATGTTCTATGGCTACAAAATGTGTGTTACTATACTAACCAAAATGTGTTACCAACGTGTTTCGGTAACACATAATATGCATGTTACTATAACGTAATTGTAACACAATTTTTAAGTTATGGTAACAATTACTATATGTGACAGTGGACACCACTTAGTAACACGGTCTAATGGAACACGTTTCAAAATGTGTTACTATGTGACCTTGTAACGCTGTTTTGGGCCTATAGTAACACAACACTGTGTTACCAAAGCTTTATCCTGTTGTAGTGAGGGAAGTTCCCCCGGCAGAACAGCTCCGCCGGAGCCCTAGATTGGTTCCGCCAAGGTTCCGCCTCGTGGCGGCGGAGTTTCGTCCCGTAAGCTTGCTTATGATTTTTTTTCGGGGTAAAAGCCTTCATATAGCAGAAGAGGGGCACCGGAGGGCCACCAAGGGGCCCAGGAGACAGGGGGCGCGCCCAGTAAGGGAGGGCGCGCCCCCAACCCTCCTGGCCAGGGTGTGGGCCCCCTCCGGTACTTCTTTCGCTCAATAATTCTTATAAATTCCAAAAATGACTTTCGTGGAGTTTCAAGACTTTTGGAGCTGTGCAGAATACGTTTCCAATATTTGCTCTTTTTCCAGCCCAGAATTCCAGCTGCCGGCATTCTCCCTCTTCATGATAAACCTTGTAAAATAAGAGAGAATAGCCATAAGTATTGTAACATAACGTGTAATAACAACCCATAATGCAATAAATATCGATATAAAAGCATGATGCAAAATGAACGTATCAGAAGGCTAGAGATCAAGATTCATATGGTAGGAATGGAATATCTTGACCTCAACATAAGTGTAGGTGGTTCTCTCTCAGAAAATATATGTTGGAAGTGTAGACATGTTCTGATGGCTCTCTCCACGAATGAAGAGTGGGTGGAGGGGTATATATAGCCTCCACACAAAATCTAACCGTTACACACAACTTACCAATCTCGGTGGGACCCAATCCTGAAACTCGGTCGGACCGATTTAGCAAATAATGTGACCGTTAGGATTTTCGGTGGGACCGACATGTCAACTCGGTAGGACCGATATGGTTAGGGTTAGGGCATAACGTAATCTCGGTGAGACCGATTACACAAACTCTGTGGGACCGATCGCTCATCTCGGTTTGACCGAAACGTTACGAAGGGAAACAGAGAGATTACAATCCCATCTCGGTGAGACCGAGATCCCTATCAGTGAGACCGATTTGACTAAGGTTTGTGGCAGTGGCTATGACATCTGAACTCGGTGGCGCCGGATAGAAAGAATCGGTGGGGCCGAGTTGGATTTTTGGTTTGGGTCATATGTGGATGTGAGAAAGTAGTTGAGGACTTTGGAGCATATCACTAAGCATTTTGAGCAAGAAAGCCATTAAGCAACACCTCATCCCTCCTTGATAGTATTGGCTTTTCGTATAGACTCAATGTGATCTTGGATCACTAAAACAGAAAATGTAGAGTCTTGTGCTTTGAGCTTGAGCCAATCCTTTTGTCCTTAGCATTTTGAGGGGTCCACTTTTCTCATCCATGCCATGCCAATCATTGAGCTTTCCTGAAATATTTATCTTGAAATAGCATTAGCTCAATGAGATATATGTTGTTAGGAATTACCAAAACCACCCAGGGATAGTTGCACTTTCAATCTCCCCCTTTTTGGTAATTGATGACAACATATAGATCAAAGCTTCGACAAATGATAATAAGATTGAAAAACATCGTCGCTTTGAGAAGTATGTGAAAAGTAAGAGCTCCCCCTAAATTTGTGCATTATTTAAAATTTGCTTTGGACTGCAAATGCACAATCAGTTAGGATCATGGGTTACTCTTCCATGTCACATACATCTTGGTGGAGCGCTCAAAATGACAATAATTAAACACATGCACTCATCACCAGCAAAGTGAATGACCATATGAGGATATAAGAGATAATATCATCCAACAAGCATTAATGTAGCATAGCATATGATCAAACACATGATCATCCAAGTATCTCACAAAAGGCATAAAGTATCAAGCAAACACACACAAACGAAGTTCAACCACCAAAATAAAAAGACAAGAGAGATCAAAAGCAACCCTCTCTCTCTTGAAGCCTATGATATATACATTTTTCTCCCCCTTTGGCAACAAGTTACCAAAAATTTCACAAAAATGCATAGTGCTAAACGACTCTCAGACTTGGTCTTCATGTGATGGTGTAGAGATGGCTCCAAGGACGAAAGGTTCAGATGAAGTAGCTGGAGCGGGTGGAGTAGCCGCTGGAGGTGGAACTGGAGCTGTTGCTGCTGGTGCTGATGCTGTAGCTCTGATGTCTGGAACAGGCACTGCAGCAGATCTTTGACCTCTGGGCACTCTAGCAAAAGCATCTGTGGTAGACTTGCCCTTCTTCTCCTCCATATCCTCCTGAAGTTGCTCAACTGTAGTTTGGATCTCAGTGACCTTCACATCAAGAGCATAAAACTTCTGCTCCATGATTCTCTCCAAGCTCTCCTGGTTTTGAGTCAGGGTGGCCAAGCCCTTCTCAATCCTCAAGGTGGAGGCAATCAAGTAGCTAAGCTGGTCTTGCTTGCTCTTCAGAAGCACTTGAGATGCCTCTTCAGCAGTTGGCATCTTAGCAGCTTTCTCGGCCCTTGCTTTCTCTTTATTCTCTTGTGCTTGCACAGATGATGGTTCATTTTCATCCATCACAATGGTGTTGTCTTCATAATCAGGGTAGATGGGCAGGTGCTCCTTGTCCAAATGATATGTGCCTGTGCCCATCTTGGAGTTTATGAGCTCCTGAATGTGTGGGGCATACCCACAACTCCTCTTCTGATCAGCAACAGTCCTTTTGATTGTTTCCACAATCAGGCTCATGACTTTGAATTTCCGAGGCACATCAAATATATGCAGCAAGTTGATTGCATGGCCTCTGATCATCTTGTGATCACCTGACTTGGGCAGCAAAGTGTGCCTTAAGATCCAGTTGATAGTAGGCAATCCTGACAACAGGTAATGTACAGATCCAAACTTATGTGTCTCTAGTGCAGCATCTGGGATCTCTCTGTACATGTGAGCCATAGAGTTGTGGTCTTTCTTCTTCTTGGCATAGACATCCAAGTCATCCTCATTCTCTTTTGGAGCATTAATCAACTCAGACCATTCTTCAACTGATGATTGGTACCTTGTACCCTCTGACATCTAGACTATCTTCCCATCTGGGTAGAAATGAGCTGTGGAGTAAAACTGCATAATGAGCTCATCATTCCACTTGGTGAGCTTCTGGCCAACAAAGTCATCTACTCCACAAGCATGGAAGATGTCATACTCTCCTGGATAGTGCTCTTCATTCTTCCTGATGTACTCCCAGTCAATCCATCTCATGTCACATACTATGGGCTTCTTGTCAAGCAACACTATCTCATAGAAATCTTGTTGTTCCTTAGTGTGGAACCTGTAGTCCACTGCAGTTCTAATTCTAACAGCATAGGGATCAGTCTGTCTCCACAGTCTCAGACCTGCATCCTTCCTGAGCTTCATATCTTCTGCAACTGGATGAGCATCATTATGATCAGGAATCTTGGGCTTCAACTTTCTTAAGACAAGTGAATCTTCATCTTCTTCAACAGCTTCAGGCACTGGGGCCTTGTTCTTCTCTGCAGCTGAAATATTCCCGGTGTTCCTCTTAGGCGCAGACTTGGGCTTAGGAGCAGCAGCCTTGGGACCATCTTTGGGCTTAGATGGAGCAGCCCCTGATCTTATAGCATCTCCCATTAACTTCTAAGCTTTAGGAGCTGGTGCAGCATCCTCTTCCTCTTCTTCTTCATCATCAGATGGATCTCTCATCATGGAGGGCTTGCCAATGACTCTGGCAATGGTCTTCCTGACCCTTCCTTCCTTTTCTTGCCATCTCCAGTTTCTTTGGGTTCAAGAGTGAACTCCATTGTTGACTTTGAGGCTTCAACAATTGAGGCTCTGGCCTTTGACATTGGAGCCCTTCTTGCTGGAGCCTTTGTTTTTAGTCCAGGCTTTGTTGCAGCAGCTGTGCCATATTCCTTCTTCAGCACCTTCTTCTTTGAAGTGGCCTCATCCTCAATAGCCACATAGTCCTCATCTTCTGAATCAGATGTTCTCTTCTTTCTTGCCCTGGTGGCTGCCTTTGGCAAGTTGCTGGGTGTGCTTCTACTACCCTCATCAGAACGGCTAGAGGGACTAGTGCCCTCACTCATATGAACTTGCTCCTCAGACTTGTTCTGACTGTCACTCTGATCTGACATGATGCAAACTCTGACAGCAGACCCTGTGAATAGATGTAGATGAGGTAGAGTAGATGAGCATCACAAAGCATAGAGGTTTTTGCAAAAGATTTAGTCAAAAACTTAGTTTTAGTTTTCCACAGAAAGCATTTCGGAGCTACCGATTTGTGAACTCGGTGATACCGAAGTAGCTTTTGGAACCTAAACTAGTGAACTCGGTCAGACCGAGTCACAGTTCAGTGGCACCGAGACTGCTAGGGTTTCACAAAGAATCGAACTCGGTCACACCGATTTGCAATTCTCGGTCAGACCGAAAATCGCTTGTGCAATGGCCTAAGCCAAATCGGTGAGACCGATTTCAACAACTCGGTCGGTCCAATATGAATTTGGCGGAAACCTAACCCTAAATTTTCAATCCAAAACTAATCTATGGAGTAGTTTTGCTGGATAGGAAGATTTCAAACGTGGCATGATTCATGGCAATGCAATGTGCTAGGAATCGGAGTTAAGAATAGCACAAAGTTCAAATCCATACCGTAATGCAGCGATGGATTTGCTACGGCGATAACAGCGGAGTAGAATCCCGTTGACGGTGGCGGAGACCAGTGGTGGGAGGTCGCTGGCGACGAGGAGGACGATCCGGAGACCCGAAGAGGCAGAGCAGGCTGTGCGCGGGCGAAGGGTTTCGGAAAAATTTCCAAATTTTGGCCCGTGGATATATATAGCCTGATCCTGTCGGTGTGACCGAGTGGAACAACTCGGTGGCACCGAGATGCATTACTGCAAGCAGTTACTGCAACTCGGTGTGACCGAAAAGTTCAAATCGGTTGCACCAAGATTGAAAACCTAGATCAACTTAGTGATCTCGGTATGACCGAAAAGTTCAAATCGGTCAGACCGAAACACACAAAGAGGTTTTGGAAGTTTAAGTCTATGACGAATCGGGAACTCCGAGTGCTCCTCACACAGAGTGGTTCGAATCTGACTTGATCAAACTTTGTGATATAGCATGAATAGAGTTTGAGACAAGAAAAGCATAGATAGCTAGAGAAGGTTCTTAGGCATTCTTGTCCATCCACTTGGCAAAAGAAAAGAAACCAAACAATCAAAGCTACAAGTGGATGTCCTCGAATGAGTAAATTATGCAACCAACATGCTCACACAATAAAATGGCAAATGAAATATGTGACAAAGCATGCACAAACACTTCTAGCATCTATCAAGCAATTGGCGATGACTAGGTCATCTATATATGAGTATATTGACTTAGGAGTCAAATGAGAACATTTGATCATAGGTCATACTCATCGTTTAAGCACAAGTGGGGTTACCACTTTTACATAAAGCATTGTTGTGTTCACACCATTAGAGTTGCTTTGGCTCAATTCTTTGAGTAAAGCTCCCCCTAGATGTGAGATCCCCCCTAAGAGGGATGAACTAACCTTGGGTTTTGTCGATGATGACTTCATGTAGGTGTTGAAGATGTGGATGCTCAATGTTGATGTAGATCATTTGGAGCAATCCATTGGAGTGAGTTGCACTTTCAATACCTACACGGGTTAGTCCCACAAGGAACAAACAAGGATATCCATAGACATAGAGTGATGCACACACACAAGATGATGTCTATGAAAGCATTAGGTTACCTTGTCCCTTGTCTTACCAACAAGAGGGTTTGTGACTCCTTGAACTAGTGCAAGATGTGGAAGTTGATTGCACTTGTCTTTGCCAAAATGATAAGAGTGAAGTATGTTGGCGGAGTCACCCTCAAGAACTCTCTAGTTCTTCTTCTTCGGGATCCACATCATCTTGATGGGAATCCTTGGAGTTGTAGTTGTACTTGATGAAGTAGAACTTGATGTAGTCTTGGGAACCCACTTGACCAAGGCCTTAGGAGCTTCTTCAAATGCATCAATCTCCTCTTGAAGCTTATCCTTGCCTTTTTGCTTGTGGTCTTGTGGTGGAAGATCATCTTGAGCTTGTGTCCCTTTGAAAGAAGTAGGATCATACTTCTCTTGTTGAGGAACAAATATCGTCTTGGGGTATTGATCTTCTTCCCACTCAACTCCATTGGCATTGAACTTTCGTTCAAAACCAACACCTTGGTTCTTCCGGTGCCTTCCTTGCTTGCGTACAATTTCCTTGAATTGCTTACTCCCGGCAAGGCTCTTGTAAACACCTTTCTCTATAACTCCCTTCAATAAGCTATTTTCTTGCTCAAGTGTAACTTGGCTAAGAGAATCATTAGTGTAATCAAGAGAACTACTAGAAGCAACAACATTTGGTTTAGCATGATTATTGTTACTACTAGAGGAAGAATCTTTCTTGTTCTTGTTACTAGACTTGACTTGAGGCATGTAAGTAGATAAGAGTAAACGCTTGGCAATGTAAGAAGAACTTTTCTTGCGAAGATCATCATTGATTGCTTTTAAAAACTCATGTTCTTGCTCAAGGTTGAGCTTTTCAAAGCGTAACTTCTCATGAGTCCTTAAAAGTTCTCGATGATCTCCTAAGATAGTTTCATGAGCTAACTTAAGAGTGTTTAGTTCTTTAGTTAGGAGCTCAATCTTCTCCTTATCATTGTCATTCGTTTTATCTTGATTAGCATGATTAATTGACGTTTCATCATAGTATTCATCACTAGAGTTGTCAACAAGTAAATCATCATCACCTAACAAGTCATCTTCATCACTATTGAAATCAACATACTCAGGGTGTGATACCTTTGGGCCTTTAGCCATGAAGCATCTTCCAAGTCCTTCATTTGGTGAATCAAATATGTCGTAGGAGTTGGTAGACACAAGTGCTAGACCGGCAACACCTTCATCTTGAGTATATTCGGAGTCGGAGTGATAGCTTCTCTCGGAGTGATTGTCGGAGTCGGAGCCGGATACCCATTCACCAACATGAGCTTGATGTCTTCGTTTTGTGTAGCTCCTTGATGACTTGTCCTTCCTTTCCGAATCCTTGCTTCTCCGGGATGTTCTTCGTTCATAACGATCATCTCTACTCCTTCTTTCTCTTGATGGTGATTCTTCTCTTCTACTTCTTCGTTTTGGAGAATCTTCTCTTCTTTTGTAGGGTGCCGTACACTCATTGGAATAGTGTCCGGGTCTTCCACAATTGTAGCAATTACGCTCACGACTAGAAGATCTTTTGTCATTGTAGGACCTTGACTTGGAACTTCTTTCCTTGCTCCTACTCTTGTAGAACTTGTTGAAGTTTTTCACCATTAGGCTCAATTCTTCATTGAAGGTTTGTTTCTCACTTGATGATGTGGGAGCTTCACATGAGGCTTTGTAAGCACCACTTGACTTGTTGTGGAGCTCCTCCTTATCCTTGAGTGACATCTCATGAGCAACAATTCTTCCAATGACTTCCGTTGGCTTGAGATCTTTGTAATTGGGCATCATTTGGATCAATGTGCACGGTATCATAGTTTCCATCCAAAGCTCTTAGGATCTTCTTGATGATGAATTTGTCGGTCATCTCTTCACTTCCTAAGCCGGCAATCTCATTTGTGATAAGAGCAAGCCTAGAGTACATTTCAGTGACACCTTCACCATCCTTCATTTTGAACTTGTCAAGTTGACTTTGAAGCACATCCAATTTGGATTCCTTGATGGAGTCGGTACCTTCGTGCATATCAATCAAAGTATCCCAAATTTCCTTTGCATTCTCAAGACGGCTGATTTTGTTGAATTCTTCAGGGCACAATCCGTTGAAGAGGATATCACAAGCTTGAGCATTGTATTGTAGCATCTTCAACTCTTCCGCGGTAGCTTCACGGTTCGGTTCTCTCCCATCAAAGAATTCACCTTGCAAGCCAATACACACAATAGCCCAAACGACGGGGTTATATCTAAGAATATGCATTTTCATCTTATGTTTCCAACTAGCAAAATTAGTACCATCAAAGTAAGGACCTCTACGGTAGTAATTTCCCTTGCTAGACGCCATACTCTCCTAGGTTGTGAAACCAAGGCTATGACTACCAAAAGCTATGGAAATCAAAGCAAACGGAGACCAAAGCTCTGATACCACTGGTAGGATCGAAAGTACGTCTAGAGGGGGATGATTAGACTACTTGACCAAATAAAAATCTAGCCTTTTCCCAATTTTAGTTCTTGGCAGATTTTAGCAACTTAGCACAAGTCAAGCAATCAACCTACACATGCAATTCTAAGAGTATAGCAGCGGAATGTAAAACAATTGCATATGAAGGTAAACGGGAGGAGTTTGAGGGAGCAAACGCAATGTTGACACGGAGATTTTTTACTCGTGGTTCTGATAGGTGGTGCTATCGAACATCCACGTTGATGGAGACTTCAACCCACGAAGGGTAACGGTTGCGCGAGTCCACGGAGGGCTCCACCCACGAAGGGTCCATGAAGAAGCAACCTTGTCTATCCCACCATGGCCGTCGCCCACGAAGGACTTGCCTCACTAGGGTAGATCTTCACGAAGTAGGCGATCTCCTTGCCCTTACAAACTCCTTGGTTCAACTCCACAATCTTGTCGGAGGCTCCCAAGTGACACCTAGCCAATCTAGGAGACACCACTCTCCAAGAAGTAACAAATGGTGTGTTGATGATGAACTCCTTGCTCTTGTGCTTCAAATGATAGTCTCCCCAACACTCAACTCTCTCTCACAGGATATGGATTTGGTGGAAAGAAGATTTGAGTGGAAAGCAACTTGGGGAAGGCTAGAGATCAAGATTCATATGGTAGGAATGGAATAGCTTGACCTCAACACAAGTGTAGGTGGTTCTCTCTCAAAAAATGTATGTTGGAAGTGTAGGCATGTTCTGATGGCTCTCTCCACGAATGAAGAGTAGGTGGATGGGTATATATAGCCTCCACACAAAATCTAACCGTTACACACAACTTACCAATCTCGATGGGACCGAATCCTGAAACTCGGTCGGACCGATTTAGCAAATAATGTGACCGTTAGGATTTTTGGTGGGACCGACATGTCAACTCGGTAGGACCGATATGGTTAGGGTTAGGGCATAACGTAATCTCGGTGAGACCGATTACACAAACTCGGTGGGACCGATCGCTCATCTCGGTTTGACCGAAATGTTACGAAGGGAAACAGAGAGATTACAATCCCATCTCGGTGAGACCGAGATCCCTATGGGTGAGACTGATTTGACTAGGGTTTGTGGCAGTGGCTATGACATCTGAACTCAGTGGCGCCGGATAGAAAGAATCGGTGGGGCCGAGTTGGATTTTTGGTTTGGGTCATATGTGGATGTGAGAAAGTAGTTGAGGGCTTTGGAGCATATCACTAAGAATTTTGAGCAAGAAAGCCATTAAGCAACACCTCATCCCTCCTTGATAGTATTGGCTTTTCCTATAGACTCAATGTGATCTTGGATCACTAAAATAGAAAATGTAGAGTCTTGTGTTATGAGCTTGAGCCAATCCTTTTGTCCTTAGCATTTTGAGGGATCCACTTTTCTCATCCATGCCATGCCAATCATTGAGCTTTCCTGAAATATTTATCTTGAAATAGCATTAGCTCAGTGAGATATATGTTGTTAGGAATTACCAAAACCACCCAGGGATAGTTGCACTTTCAGAGAGAGTAGAGGAGGGGAGAGGAGGAGTGGATAGGCCAGAGTGGTTCGGGGGTGCGTGTCCACGTCCAGGGCGTCGAGGCATAGGCAGGCTGCCTGGAGGTGGCCGGGCGCGTGGCTGCGTGTGTCGGGCGCGTGCCCCTGTCCTCCTGGCGCGAGGAAGGGGATGACTGGCAGGGCCAGGTGGTGGGCTGGGCCAGCTACAGGGGTTTGGCCAGGTAGGTGGGCTACCAGGTAAGTCCTTCTCTCTCTCTCTACTGTTTTTCATTTAGTTTCTGTTTTCTATTGTTTGCCTCTGTTTTGAACTTGGTTTACTAACCAAATTATTTTTGCAGCTTCTGGAAACTTTTGTGGATGCAATATGGTTTATCACAGAGCTCCAACAAATGTTTCAGAATTATTGGAGCAATAAAATTATTTATAGGATTTTTTTGCTCCAACCCAAATACAATATGAGTTAATTAAAAAATCCATAATGTGCTAGAAATATATTCATCATTTTTGGCAGAGGTTTCCACCTTAACCAAAAATCTTGAACTTTTCTTAAGGGCACTTTGGGTTCATTGAAGATTATTTTATGTTCAACCTATTTGATTTGATCTGGTGCTAAGGTTTGAACAATCCCTAGTTCAATTTTCAAATAAATTTAGACATGATGCATGGATGCTTGTGCAACTATTTGCAAAAAAATTCTAGGGCTGTGACAACACCGACGGTGCTCCAAGATATTTTGTGCTGCATCTCACACGGTTGGTGATAATAAACTGTGTGCGATCTACTTGATTTATACTCTTGATTTGAATTACATAATGGGGTCATAGCTACAAAGGATGGTGTTTGAATTGTTAGAACTTTTATCTGCAGTGAACATGCAACTATAGGTGTGTCGTCAAAAAAATTGGAATTATTCAAGGTTCGTTTGGACGTTTTTATACATTAACTTGGTTTTGTAGGCATTTTATGTGCATAATTCAAATTTGAACTACATGCCCATTCTCCAGTGCATATAAACTGGTTGAAAAATCAAATATGTGTCCTTGGTTGCATGCTTAGGTCCCATGCAAGAAATGAGAATGAATTTGAAACACCCTGCCACCGTCACTCGGCCACAAACATTGAGATACCTAGTTTTTAAATTATAGTAAATCCAAAACTCGTCTGAAATTGATGAAACTTGGCATGCTATCATGGAGCAGCATCAACATTCCATGGTAAATTTTTTGTCCCATTTGGGGCAGGTTTGGGTATAAGCTTCTCACAAACCCGAGCTTCTCACAACAAGCGTGATGGTTTCGGTAGGGAACGTGCCACCTTGGGGGACGAAACGATATCCGTTGCCTCTTATTGCTTTCAAAAAATTTCTAGTGTCAACATAGAATAACAGTAGTGTTGTTTTTAATTTTGGATTTTTTGGGGTTCGTTTGGACATTTTTATACATTAACTAGGTTTTCTAGGCATTTTATGTGCATAATTCAAATTTGAACTACATGCACAAGCTCCAGTGCATATAAATTGGTTGAAAATCAAATATGTGTCCTTCGGGGCATGCTTAGGTCCCATGCAAGAAATGGGAATGAATTTCAAACACCAGGGCACTGTTGATTGCCAGCAAAATCTTGAGATACTTTGTTTTTAAATTCTAGTAAATCCAAAACTCGTCTGAAATTCATGAAACTTGGCATGCTATAATGGAATGGCACTCGACATGTTGTGGTATTTTTCGTGTCCTTTTTGAGAGAAGGCGCACTCGAATAACAGCCAACAAAGGTATTTTGAAACAAATAGCTGCCACTGTAACATCTCAAATGTTTTGTATAATTTAAATTGTGTGCATTCTGTTAACCATTCACGTGACGCCATGCCTCACTCCTTTAATGGCTAGGAGGTGCCGTGCGGACAGATGCTTGAGTGCTTGACTAAACGGAAGGCGTGCGAGCTGTACTCCAAATGCGGAGGCTCACTGGGAAGCGTGTGAGCTGTACGCCATGCAGGCTCGCCGGGAAGCGAGCCCTTTGACTTCCATGGCCGCCCGCCTTGCTCGCATCCTCTACATTAATGGCGCCCAAGCCGTAGTTTAATATGATTTTTAAATATAAACACTGATCGTAAACATTTAGTTGGAACACCCGTATGCAAAACCGACAATTTCCCAAGGAAGCCAAGGGAAAATGTGCCTAGCAGGATTTGTGTAGCTCTTGATCGCAAACGTTTTAGTTAGAACACCCGTATGCAAACCGACATCTTCCCCAGGAAGCCAAGAGAAAATGTGCCAAGCAGGATTTCTGCAGCTCTTGATCGCAAACGTTTTAGATAGAACACCGGTATGCAAAGTGAGAGCTATGGTCTTCCCCCTTAAGTCAAGGGAAAATCCGCAGCGCAGGATTTGTGCATCCCTTCAACGCAAACGGTTGTTTTGGATGACCCGTGTGCAACCACGTACAAACAATTTGGTAAGATTTGCATCTGTCATATTGGGTATGTTGCCATTTGTCAAACTGAAAAGATTGACATTTGTTGATCTAGTAACATTGCCATTTGTCAATCCTTGTAACACTGCAATTTGTCAAAATATGCAGCTAGAAATCCCTAGCACTATCTAATTTTTGCAACTAAAATTAGGTAATTAAGCATAGATTTCATTCATAGATTAAGCAGTCGTTCTTAATTTATACAAACAGTTCAACTCGACAGCTGAATCAACCAAACTTTTCCCCAATTGTTGCCAACCACGTACAAAAATAGCTAGTTCAACTATATATACTAGCTAATTTTAAGTACGTTGTACAGTTCGACCACACATCTATAGTCAGATGAACTGAACAAAATAGCCCCTAAATACTACTACTGCTACGGAGGGGCTTTGTGCTACTTCTAGCAGCCTCTCCTCTGTCGAGCGCGCTCAGTAAGAGGCAGAGGAGGAGGAGGAGCGTACCGACGAGCTGGACAAATGCAATACGGTGCCTGCCGCTGCTGCATGTTCAGCGACGCTCGCCAGCTCGAACGCCCGCTGCCGCTCCAGACAATCCCTCTCGAAGCGGCTGGACTGCTCGTAGATCTCCTAATTCCTCGCCTCTACGTTGGCGTGTGCTGCGGCCACGCCTACAGTAAGGCTCTTTGCATGCTTGACGAGGCGCTCCTCCTCCTCCCGCAGGAACTCGATGTAGCGCGCAAGGTCGCTGACGCACGTGCGGGCCTCCACCTCCGCCTCCCTCCTTTGGGCGGCGGTGGTGGAGCGGGTGTTGATCCCGACGGTTGACGGTGGGATGGCGGCCACGACGGCCGACGATGGGATGGCGGCCACGACCACCACCTCCCGCCTTTGGGCCACGGTGGCAGAGCGGGTGATGGCCATGGTGGCCGGCAGTGGGGTGGCGGCCACTGAAGGAAATATGCCCTAGAGGCAATAATAAAGTTATTATTTATTTCCTTATATCATGATAAATGTTTATTATTCATGCTAGAATTGTATTAACCGGAAACATGATACATGTGTGAATACATAGACAAACAGAGTGTCACTAGTATGCCTCTACTTGACTAGCTCGTTGATCAAAGATGGTTATGTTTCCTAGCCATAGACATGAGTTGTCATTTGATTAACGGGATCATATCATTAGGAGAATGATGTGATTGACTTGACCCATTTCGTTAGCTTAGCACTCGATCGTTTAGTATGTTGCTATTGCTTTCTTCATGACTTATACATGTTCCTATGACTATGAGATTATGCAACTCCCGTTTACCGGAGGAACACTTTGTGTGCTACCAAACGTCACAACGTAACTGGGTGATTATAAAGGTTCTCTACAGGTGTCTCCGAAGGTACTTGTTGGGTTGGCGTATTTCGAGATTAGGATTTGTCACTCCGATTGTCGGAGAGGTATCTCTGGGCCCTCTCGGTAATGCACATCACTTAAGCCTTGCAAGCATTGCAACTAATAAGTTTGTTGCGAGATGATGTATTACAGAACGAGTAAAGAGACTTGCCGGTAACGAGATTGAACTAGGTATTGAGATACCGACGATCGAATCTCGGGCAAGTAACATACCGATGACAAAGGGAACAACGTATGTTGTTATGCGGTCTGACCGATAAAGATCTTCGTAGAATATGTGGGAGCCAATATGAGCATCCAAGTTCCGCTATTGGTTATTGACCGGAGACGTGTCTCGGTCATGTCTACATAGTTCTCGAACCCGTAGGGTCCGCACGCTTAACGTTTCGATGACAGTTATATTATGAGTTTATATGTTTTGATGTACCGAAGGTTGTTTGGAGTCCCGGATGTGATCACGTACATGACGAGGAGTCTCGAAATGGTCGAGACATGAAGATTGATATATTGGAAGCCTATGTTTGGATATTGGAAGTGTTCCGGGTGAAATCGGGATTTTACCGGAGTATCGGGAGGTTACCGGAACCCCCCGGCAACATAATGGGCCTTAGTGGGCCTAGGTGGATGAGAGGATAGGCGGCTAAGGCTGGGCCGCGCGCCCCTCCCCCCTAGTCCGAATAGGACAAGGAGAAGGGGGCGCCGCCCCCTTCCTTCTTCTCCCTCTCCTCTTTCCCCCTTCCCAAGTCCTAATCCAACTAGGAAAAGGGGGGGAGTCCTACTCCCAGTGGGAGTAGGACTCCTCCTGGCGTGCCCCAAGGCTGGCCGCACCTCCCCCCTTTGATCCTTTATATACGGGGGCAGGAGGGCACCCCAAAGACACAACAATTGATCATTGATCTCTTAGCCATGTGCGGTGCCCCCCTCCACCATATTACACCTCGATAATATCGTAGCGGTGCTTAGGCGAAGCCCTGCGTCGGTAGAACATCATCATCGTCACCATGCCGTCGTGCTGACGAAACTCTCCCTCAACACTCGGCTGGATCGGAGTTCGAGGGACGTCATCGACCTGAACGTGTGCTGAACTCGGAGGTGTCGTGCGTTCGCTACTTGATCGGTCGGATCGTGAAGACGTACGACTACATCAACCGCGTTGTGTTAACGCTTCCGCTTTCGGTCTACGAGGGTACGTGGACAATACTCTTCCCTCTCGTTGCTATGGATCACCATGATCTTGCGTGTGCGTAGGAATTTTTTTGAAATTACTACGTTCCCCAACAGTGGTATCAGAGCCAAGTTTTATGCGTAGATGTCATATGCACGAGTAGAACACAAGTGAGTTGTGGGCGATATAAGTCATACTGCTTACCAGCATGTCATACTTTGGTTCGGCAGTATTGTTGGATGATGCGGCCCGGACCGACATTACGCGTACGCTTACGCGAGACTGATTCTTCCGACGTGCTTTGCACAGAGGTGGCTGGCGGGTGTCAATTTCTCCAACTTTAGTTGAACCGAGTGTGGCTACGCCCGGTCCTTCCGAAGGTTAAAACAGCACCAACTTGACAAACTATCGTTGTGGTTTTGATGCGTAGGTAAGAACGGTTCTTGCTAAGCCCAGTAGCAGCCATGTAAAACTTGCAACAACAAAGTAGAGGACGTCTAACTTGTTTTTGCAGGGCATGTTGTGATGTGATATGGTCAAGACATGATGCTAAATTTTATTGTATGAGATGATCATGTTTTGTAACCGAGTTATCGGCAACTGGCAGGAGCCATATAGTTGTTGCTTTATTGTATGCAATGCAATTGCCATGTAGTTGCTTTATTTTATCACTAAGCGCCAGCGATAGTCGTAGAAGCAATAGTTGGCGAGACGACAACGATGCTACGATGGAGATCAAGGTGTCGCGCCGGTGACGATGGGGATCATGACGGTGCTTCGGAGATGGAGATCACAAGCACAAGATGATGATGGCCATATCATATCACTTATATTGATTGCATGTGATGTTTATCTTTTATGCATCTTATCTTGCTTTGATTGATGGTAGCATTATAAGATGATCTCTCACTAAATTTGAAGATAAATGTGTTCTCCCTGAGTATGCACCGTTGCCAAAGTTCGTCGTGCCCAGACACCACGTGATGATCGGGTGTGATAAGCTCTACGTCCATCTACAACGGGTGCAAGCCAGTTTTGCACACGCAGAATACTCAGGTTAAACTTGACGAGCCTAGCATATGCAGATATGGCCTCGGAACACTGAGACTGAAAGGTCGAGCGTGAATCATATAGTAGATATGATCAACATAGTGATGTTCACCATTGAAAACTACTCCATTTCACGTGATGATCGGACATGGTTTAGTTGATATGGATCACGTGATCACTTAGAGGATTAGAGGGATGTCTATCTAAGTGGGAGTTCTTAAGTAATATGATTAATTGAACTTAAATTTATCATGAACTTAGTCCTGATAGTATTTTGCAAATTATGTTGTAGATCAATAGCTCGCGTTGTTGCTTCCCTGTGTTTATTTTTGATATGTTCCTAGAGAAAAATTATGTTGAAAGATGTTAGTAGCAAAGATGCGGATTGGATCCGTGATATGAGGATTATCCTCATTGCTGCACAGAAAAATTATGTCCTAGATGCACCGCTAGGTGACAGACCTATTGCAGGAGCAGATGCAGACGTTATGAACGTTTGGCTAGCTCAATATGATGACTACTTGATAGTTTAGTGCACCATGCTTAACGGCTTAGAATCGGGACTTCGAAGACGTTTTGAACGTCATGGACCATACGAGATGTTCCAGGAGTTGAAGTTAATATTTCAAGCAAATACCCGAGTTGAGAGATATGAAGTCTCCAACAAGTTCTATAGCTAAAAGATGGAGGAGAATAGCTCAAGCAGTGAGCATGTGCTCAGATTGTATGGGTACTGCAATCGCTTGAATCAAGTGGGAGTTAATCTTCCAGATAAAATAGTGATTGACAGAATTCTCTAGTCACCATCACCAAGTGAGTAGAACTTCGTGATGAACTTGTAACACCCCGCATGTAACTTGCCATATTTGTAACTCCGACTCTTGCCATTTTCGGCTATGTGCTATGATATTCCCTCCGTTGTCGGGTTTTGTATTTCGTGTTGTATTTTGTCATGTCATGCATTTTCATATCATGTCATCATGTGCATTGCATTCGCATACGTGTTCGTCTCATGCATCCGAGCATTTTTCCCGTTGTCCGTTTTCCAATCCGGCGCTCCTATCTCCTCCGGTGCACCCCTCTTGTTTTCTTTCGTGTGCGTGTGTCAAACTTTCTCGGAATGGACCGAGGCTTGTCAAGTGGCCTTAATATACCACCCAGAGACTACCGGTCAAGTTTCGTTTCATTTGGAGGTCGTTTGGTACTCCAACGGTTAACCGGGCATCCGCAAAGTCCATTTGAGTGTCCAGCAAACCCCCCTCCAAAACCAGCCCAAAACCCACCAAACTCTTTTCCATGCTCTAGGTCGTTCGATCACGATCGTGTGGGCGAAAACCGCACCTCATTTGGAGCCTCCTAACTCCCTCTACCTATAAATATGTGAGCATCCCGAAAAACGAATCGCAGTCTAACCCTAGCGTCCTCCACCTCACGCCGCCGGACAACGTCCACCCGCGCCGGACACGTCCGCCCGCGCCGGCGGACGAATCGCGCGCCGCCACGTCAGCGTCCGCCGCCGCCGTACCGCGTCGGCCCGCGGAGCCCACGTCGGGCCCCCGCCGCCACCGCGCCGCCGCGGCCTCCCCGCTGCCGCTCCGCCGGCCGGCCCCGCCGCCTTGCTCGCCGCCGCCGCCGCCGCGGGCATCGCCGCCGGCCCCGTCGCGACGCCGGCGACCGCCACCTCCGGCCGCGCCTCCGGCCTCTCCTCCCCTCCCGCCGGCTAGCCGCGCTGCCGCCCTCTCCCTCCTTCCCCGCCGGCCGACGAGCACGAGCTCGAGCTCTTCCCAGATCCGATCGAGATAACCGTACGCGTTGACTTTTTCTCGCCCCTCTTTTTCTCCAAGTCCTCAGATTTCATCAGCAAGTGCCTCTATTCGTATAGCTATAACTTCTTGTATGTAGCTCCGATTCGCGCGTGTAATATTTCAAATTGTTCGTCTCGTGATGCTCTTCATTTTGTTCAATTGCACCATGTTCATTAGAGGTCATCTTGATGCCCAAATCTCTGTTGGAAGAGGGCTAGTTGCTGTTATTCTCTGGTTCTTGACAGAACTTGGAGATTTGTCATTTTTGTATCATTTATTCTGTGCATCTTATGGGCATGAGCTCTACATGTGTTTTGAAGTATGCCATGCCATATTTCCAGTGGTGTAGTCCATGTATTTTTGTGATCTCTGTGGTGACTAGCACAAGCATGCAAAGTAGGCCTCGTAATATTTCTGATTTCAGGGACTTAGTGATTTCTCTAAGTCCTTGTCTGCTGTAATTTTGTTGCCATGTAAACTTGATGCTACAGAGAGATCCATGCATATTTTGGAGATGTTCAGTAAGGATGTTTTGTAGATATAGTTATAATTGATCCATTCCTGCAATTGTTTGCAATTATGGAGTGCCATCGCATGACTCAATCTTGCTCTACTTTTGCTATAAAATATTTCTGGCAGATTCTTAACATGATATGCAATCTTGCCAAGCTTATTGTAGTTGATCCATACATGCTATGCAATTGTTCTTGCGATGGTTAGCTTCATAAAAATGCCATCTTGCTGTAGGTATGCTTGGTTTGTAGTGCATTGCTCTGTAGTGAGTGCATCAAGCTCACAAAGAGGCCTATATATTATTATTTCTGCCATGCTCTGTTTTCTGCCAAGTCTGAAACCTGATAACGAAACTTGCTATGTTTACGTGCTTGCCATAATGTCTTCTGGTCCTTTTTGGCTTATGGTCAGTAAGGGACTTTTGTCATGTGCATTTAGTTGAACACTACCATGTCTTGTTTTGCTATGTTAAGTTCCTGTAGCATGTTGATTTCGTGCTCTGAACATTGCTACCTGATGCTGTTTACTGCCATGTCCAGTTTTTCACTAAGTCTGTGAACCTGTAATCTTTTGCACTTTTGCCATGCTTGTTTGAGCTTGATATGTTGTGAACCAGCCGTAGCTCAGTGTTCATCTTTTGTCAAGAATCTCCTGTAGATTAGTGCCATGTGCTTTGTTGCTATGTTGGGGTGCTGTAGCATAGTTGCTTGTTGCATTTTAAGTGCTATCTTGCTGATTATCGCAGATTCGTGTCATTCTTGTTTTGCTTGCCATTTGCAAACCGTGCATCCGATTCCGGTGATCTTTATATCGATTTCGACCGAAATCATCTCATCTTTCCAGTGGCATGCTTGGTTTGCCAAGTTACTGCCATTTTCATCATTTCCCTTCCGGAGCACGCATATGCATCGCATATCATATCTCGCATATCATACATGTTTTGCATCATGTTGCTTGTGCATTTCTCGTTGTTGATTATGGTTTCGTTTGTTTGTGTTCTTGTCTTGGGTAGAGCCGGGAGACGAGTTCGTGAACGAGGAACCTGTCGAGTACGCTTACGAGGATCAAGCTTTCGACAACTCTGATAACCTTGCAGGCAAGATGACCACCCCTCGAAATCACTTCTATCTTTGCTTTGCTAGTTGTTCGCTCTATTGCCATGCTCCGCTACCTATCACTTGGTATATCATGTCTCCCATTTTAGCCATGTCAGCCCTAACCATCCTTTCCTAGCAAACCGTTGTTTGGCTAAGTTACCGCTTTTGCTCAGCCCCTCTTATAGCGTTGCTAGTTGCAGGTGAAGTTGAAGATTGTTCCATGTCGGAACATGGATATGTTGGGATATCACAATATCTCTTATTTAATTAATGCATCTATATATATTTGGTAAAGGGTGGAAGGCTCGGCCTTATGCCTGGTGTTTTGGTCCACTCTTGCCGCCCTAGTTACTGTTATACCGGGATTATGTTCCTTGAGTTTGCGTTCCTTACACGGTCGGGTGATTTATGGGACCCCCTTGACAGTTCGCCTTGAATAAAACTCCTCCAGCAAGGCCCAACCTTGGTTTTACCATTTGCTACCTAAGCCTTTTCCCCCGGGTTTTCGCGAGCCCGAGGGTCATCTTATTTTAACCCCCCCGGGCCAGTGCTCCTTCGAGTGTTGGTCCGAACCGAGCAGCCTGCGGGGCCACCTCGGGGAAACTCGAGGTCTGGTTTTACTCGTAGCTTGACTTATCCGGTGTGCCCTGAGAACGAGATATGTGCAGCTCCTATCGGGATTTGTCGGCACATTCGGGCGGCTTTGCTGGTCTTGTTTTACCATTGTCGAGATGTCTTGTAAACCGGGATTCCGAGACTGATCGGGTCTTTCCGGGAGAAGGTTTATCCTTCGTTGACCGTGAGAGCTTATGATGGGCTAAGTTGGGACACCCCTGCAGGGTATTATCTTTCGAAAGCCGTGCCCGCGGTTATGAGGCAGATGGGAATTTGTTAATGTCCGGTTGTAGATAACTTGTTACTTGACCCAATTAAAATACATCAACTGCGTGTGTAGCCGTGATGGTCTCTTCTCGGCGGAGTTCGGGAACTGAACACGGTCTGAGTTATGCATGCCGTAAGTAGGTGTTCAGGACCTCTTCTTGGTCATTGCTAGATGACGTCCGTTCCGTTGCTTCTCTTCTCGCTCTCATTTGCGCAAGTTAGCCACCATATATGCTTTTGCCGCTGCAGCTCCACCTCTTTGCGCCATCCTTTCCTATAAGCTTAAATGGTCTTGATCTCGCGGGTGTGAGATTGCTGAGTCCCCGTGACTCACAGATTCTACCAAAACAGTTGCAGGTGCCGACGATGCCAGTGCAGATGATGGCGTCGATCTCAAGTGGGAGTTCGACGAGGAACGTGGTCGTTACTATGTGTCTTTTCCTGATGATCAGTAGTGGAGCCCAGTCGGGACGATCGGGGATCTAGCATTTGGGGTTGTCTTATTTTCATCTGGATTTTTACCGTAGCCGGTCTATATGTTTGTATTTGGATGATGTATGATGATATTTATGTGTTGTGTGAAGTGGCGATTGTAAGCCAACTCTTTATCCCATTCTTGTTCATTACATGGGATTGTGTGAAGATGACCCTTCTTGCGACAAAACCACTATGCGGTTATGCCTCTAAGTCGTGCCTCGACACGTGGGAGATATAGCCGCATCGTGGGCGTTACAGAACTATAGTATGCAAGGGATGACGAAAGTAATTCCTGAGCTCTTCGCGATGCTGAAATCGACGAAGGTAGAAATCAAGAAAGAGCATGAAGTGTTGATGGTTAACAAGACCACTAGTTTCAAGAAAAGGGCAAAGGGATAGAAGGGGAACTTCAAGAAGAATGGAAAGCAAGTTGTGCTCAAGTGAAGAAGCCCAAGTCTGGACCTAAGCGTGAGACTAAGTGCTTCTACTGGAAAGGGACTGGTCACTTGAAGCGGAACTGCCCCAAGTATTTGGTGGATAAGAAGGATGGCAAAGTGAACAAAGGTATATTTGATATACAGATTATTGATGTGTATTTTACTAGTGTTTGTAGCAACCCCTCGGTATTTGATACTGGTTCAGTTGCTAAAGAGTAGTAACTTGAAACGGGAGTTGCATAATGAACAGAAACTAGTTAAGGATGAAGTGACGATGTGTATTGGAAGTGGTTCCAAGATTGATATGATCATCATCGCACACTCCCTATACTTTCGGGATTAGTGTTGAACCTAAATAAGTGTTATTTGGTGTTTGCGTTGAGCATGAATATGATTTGATCATGTTTATTGCAATACGTTTATTCATTAAAAGTCAGAGAATAATTGTTGTTCTGTTTACATGAATAGAACCTTCAATGGTCATAGACCCAATGAAAATGGTTTGTTGGATCTCGATCGTAGTGATACACATATTCATAATATTGAAGCCAAGAGATGCAAAGTTAATAATGATAGTGCAACTTATTTGTGGCACTGCCGTTTAGGTCATATTGGTGTAAAGCGCATGAAGAAACTCCATGTTGATGGGCTTTTGGAATCACTTGATTATGAATCACTTGATGCTTGCGAACCATGCCTTATGGGCAAGATGACTAAGACTCCGTTCTCCGGAACAATGGAGCAAGCAACTAACTTATTGGAAATAATACATACTGATGTATGCGATCCAATGAGTGTTGAGGCTCGCGGCGGGCATCGTTATTTTCTGACCTTCACAGATGATTTGAGCAGATATGGGTATATCTACTTGATGAAACATAAGTCTGAAACATTTGAAAAGTTCAAAGAATTTCAGAGTGAAGTGGAAAATCATCGTGACAAGAAAATAAGGTTTCTACGATCTGATCGCGGAGACAACTATTTGAGTGACGAGTTTGGTCTTCAATTAAAACAATGTGGAATAGTTTCACAAATTCGTGCCACCTGGAACACCACAGCATAATGGTGTGTCCGAACGTCATAACCGTACTTTATTGGATATAGTGCAATCTATGATGTTTCTTACCGATTTACCACTATAGTTTTGGGGTTATGCATTAGAGCCAGCTGCATTCACGTAAAAAAAGGGCACCATCTAAATCCGTTTGAGACGACACCGTATGAACTGTGGTTTGGCAAGAAACCAAAGTTGTCGTTTCTTAAAGTTTGGGGTTGCGATGCTTATAAGAAAAAGTTTCATCCTGATAAGCTCAAACCCAAATCGGAGAAATGTGTCTTCATAGGATACCCAAAGGAGACAATTGGGTACAACTTCTATCATAGATCTGAAGGCAAGATATTCGTTGCTAAGAATGGATCCTTTCTAGAGAAGGAGTTTCTCTCGAAAGAAGTGAGTGGGAGGAAAGTAGAACTTGATGAGGTAACTGTACCTGCTCCCTTATTGAAAAGTAGTTCATCATAGAAATTTGTTCCTGTGAATCCTACACCAATTAGTGAGGAAGCTAATGATGATGATCATGTAACTTCAGATCAAGTTACTACCGAACCTCGTAGGTCAACCAGAGTGAGATCCGCACCAGAGTGGTACAGTAATCCTGTTCTCGAGGTCATGTTACTTGACCATGACGAACCTACGAACTATGAGGAAGCGATGATGAGCCCAGATTCTGCGAAATGGCTTGAGGCCAGGAAATCTGATATGGGATCCATGTATGAGAACAAGGTATGGACTTTGATTGACTTTCCCAATGATCGGCGAGCCATTGAGATTAAATGGATCTTCAAGAGGAAGACAGACGCTGATAGTAATGTTACTATCTACAAAGCTAGAATTGTCACAAAAAAGTTTTTCGACAAGTTCAAGGTGTTGACTACGATGAGAGTTTCTCACTCGTATCTATGCTTAAGTCTGTCCGAATCATGTTAGCAATTGCCGCATTTTATGAAATCTGGCAAATGGATAAACAAAACTGCATTCCTTAATGGATTTATTAAAGAAGAGTTGTATATGATGCAACCAGAAGGTTTTGTCAATCCTAAAGGTGTTAACAAAATATGCAAGCTCCAGCGATCCATCTATGGACTGGTGCAAGCATCTCGGAGTTGGAATATACGCTTTGATAAGTTGATCAAAGGATATAGTTTTATACAGACTTGCGGTGAAGCCTGTATTTACAAGAAAGTGAGTGGGAGAACTACAGCATTTCTGATAAGTGTATGTGAATGACATATTGTTGATTGGAAATAATGTAGAATTATTCTGCAAAGCATAAAGGAGTGTTTGAAAGGAGTTTTTCAAAGAAAGACCTCGGTGAAGCTGCTTACATATTAAGCATCAAGATCTATAGAGATAGATCAAAACGCTTGATAAGTTTTTTCAATGAGTACATACCTTGACAAGATTTTGAAGTAGTTCAAAATGGAACAGTCAAAGAAAGAGTTCTTGCCTGTGTTACAAGGTGTGAAATTGAGTAAGACTCAAAGCCCAACCACGACAGAAGATAGAAAGAGAACGAAAGTCATTCCCTATGCCTCAGCCATAGGTTCTATAAAGTATGCCATGCTATGTACCAGATCTATTGTATACCCTACCACTGAGTTTGGCAAGGGAGTACAATAGTGATCTAGGAGTAGATCACTGGACAGCGGTCAAAATTATCCTTAGTGGAATAAGGATATGTTTCTCGATTATGGAGGTGAAAAAAGGTTCGTCGTAAAGGGTTACGTCGATGCAAGTTTTTGACACTGATCCAGATGACTCTAGGTCTCAATCTGGATACATATTGAAAGTGGGAGCTATTAGCTAGAGTAGCTCCGTGCAGAGCATTGTAGACATAGAATTTGCAAAATACTTACCGATCTGAATGTGACAGACCCGTTGACTAAAATTATCTCACAAGCAAAACATGATCACACCTTAGTACTCTTTGGGTGTTAACCACATAGCGATGTGAACTAGATTACTGACTCTAGTAAACCCTTTGGGTGTTGGTCACATATCGATGTGAACTATGGGTGTTAACCACATAAAGATGTGAACTATTGATGTTAAATCACATGGCGATGTGAACTAGATTATTGACTCTAGTGCAATTGGGAGACTGAAGGAAATATGCCCTAGAGGCAATAATAAAGTTATTATTTATTTCCTTATATCATGATAAATGTTTATTATTCATGCTAGAATTGTATGAACCGGAAACATGATACATGTGTGAATACATAGAGAAACAGAATGTCACTAGTATGCCTCTACTTGATTAGCTCGTTGATCAAAGATGGTTATGTTTCCTAGCCATAGACATGAGTTGTCATTTGATTAACAGGATCATATGATTAGGAGAATGATGTGATTGACTTGACTCATTCCGTTAGCTTAGCACTCAATCGTTTACTATGTTGCTATTGCTTTCTTCATGACTTATACATGTTCCTATGACTATGAGATTATGCAACTCCCGTTTACCGGAGGAACACTTTGTGTGCTACCAACTGTCACAACGTAACTGGGTGATTATAAAGGTGCTCTATAGGTGTCTCCAAAGGTATTTGCTGGGTTGGCGTATTTCGAGATAAGGATTTGTCACTCCGATTGTCGGAGAGGTATCTCTGGGCCCACTCGGTAATGCACATCACTTAAGCCTTGCAAGCATTGCAACTAATGAGTTAGTTGCGGGATGATGTGGGAGCCAATATGAGCATCCAGGTTCCGCTATTGGTTATTGACCGGAAACGTGTCTCGGTCATGTCTACATAGTTCTCGAACCCGTAGGGTCCGCACGCTTAAAGTTAGATGACGGTTATATTATGAGTTTATGCGTTTTGATGTACCGAAGGAGTTCGGAGTCCCGGATGAGATCAGGGACATGACTAGGAGTATCGAAATGGTCGAGACGTAAAGATCGATATATTGGACGACTATATTCGGACATCGGAAAGGTTCCGAGTGATTCGGGTATTTTTCGGAGTACCGGAGAGTTACGGGAATTCGTATTGGGCCTTAATGGGCCATACGGGAAAGGAGATAAAGGCCCCAAAGGGTGGCCGCACCCCTCCCCATGGACTAGTCCGAATTGGACTAGGGAGGGGGGCGCCCCCTTCCTTCCTTCTCCTTCTCCCTTACCTTCTCCTACGCCAACAAGGAAAGGAGGAGTCCTACTCCCGGTGGGAGTAGGACTCCCCCCTTGGCGCGCCCTCCTCCTAGGCCGGCCGCCTCCCCCTTGCTCCTTTATATACGGGGGCAGGGGGCACCCCAAAGACACAACAATTGATCTCTTAGCCGTGTGCGGTGCCCCCCTCCACCATAATCCACCTTGATAATATCGTAGCGGTGCTTAGGCGAAGCCCTGCGTCGGTAGAATATCATCATCGTCACCACGCCGTCGTGCTGACGGAACTCTCCCTCAAAGCTCGGCTGGATCGGAGTTCGAGGGACGTCATCGAGCTGAACGTGTGCTGAACTCGAAGGTGCCATATGTTCGGTACTTGGATCGGTCGGATCGTGAAGACGTACGACTACATCAACCGCGTTGTGCTAACGCTTCCGCTTTTGGTCTACGAGGGTATGTGGACAACACTCTCCCCTGTTGTTGCTATGCATCACCATGATCTTGCGTGTGCGTAGGAATTTTTTTGAAATTACTACCTTCCCCAACAGTGGTATCAGAGCCTGGTTTTATGCGTAGATGTCATATGCACGAGTAGAACACAAGTGAGTTGTGGGCGATATAAGTCATACTGCTTACCAGCATGTCATACTTTGGTTTGGCGGTATTGTTGGATGAAGCGGCCCGGACCGACATTAAGCGTACGCTTACGCGAGACTGGTTCTACCGACGTGCTTTGCACATAGGTGGCTGGCGGGTGTCAGTTTCTCCAACTTTAGTTGAACCGAGTGTGGCTACGCCCGGTCCTTGCGAAGGTTAAAACAGCACCAACTTGACAAACTATCGTTGTGGTTTTGATGCGTAGGTAAGAACGGTTCTTGCTAAGCCCGTAGCAGCCATGTAAAACTTGCAACAACAAAGTAGAGGACGTCTAACTTGTTTTTGCAGGGCATGTTGTGATGTGATATGGTCAAAGCATGATGCTAAATTTATTATATGAGATGATCATGTTTTGTAACCGAGTTATCGGCAGCTGGCAGGAGCCATATGGTTGTCGCTTTATTGTATGCAATGCAATCGCCCTGTAATGCTTTACTTTATCACTAAGCGGTAGCGATAGTCGTAGAAGCATAAGATTGGCGAGACGACAATGATGCTACGATGGAGATCAAGGTGTCGCGCCGGTGACAATGGTGATCATGACGGTGCTTCGGAGATGGAGATCACAAGCATAAGATGATGATGGCCATATCATATCACTTATATTGATTGCATGTGATATTTATCTTTTATACATCTTATCTTGCTTTGGTTGACGGTAGCATTATAAGATGATCTCTCACTAAATTATCAAGGTATAAGTGTTCTCCCTGAGTATGCACCGTTGCGGAAGTTCTTCATGCTGAGACACCACGTGATGATCGGGTGTGATAGGCTCTACGTTCAAATACAACAGGTGCAAAACAGTTGCACCCGCGGAATACTCATGTTAAACTTGACGAGCCTAGCATATAACAGATATGGCCTCGGAACACGGAGACCGAAAGGTCGAGCGTGAATCATATAGTAGATATGATCAACATAGTGATGTTCACCATTGAAACTACTCCATCTCATGTGATGATCGGACATGGTTTAGTTGATATGGATCACGAGATCACTTAGAAGATTAGAGGGATGTCTATCTAAGTGGGAGTTCTTAAGTAATATGATTAATTGAACTTAAATTTATCATGAACTTAGTCCTGATAGTATTTTGCAAATTATGTTGTAGATCAATAGCTTGGGTTGTTGCTTCCCTATGTTTATTTTGATATGTTCCTAGAGAAAAATTATGTTGAAAGATGTTAGTAGCAATGATGCGGATTGGATCCATGATCTGAGGATTATCGTCATTGCTGCACAGAAGAATTATGTCCTTGATGCACCGCTAGGTGACAGACCTATTGCAGGAGCAAATGCAGACGTTATGAACGTTTGGCTAGCTCAATATGATGACTATTAGATAGTTTAGTGCACCATGCTTAACGGCTTAGAATCGGGAGTTCAAAGACGTTTTGAACGTCATGGACCATATGAGATGTTCCAGGAATTGAAGTTAATATTTCAAGCAAATACCCGAGTTGAGAGATATGAAGTCTCTAACAAGTTCTATAGCTAAAAGAAGGAGGAGAATAATTCAAGTAGTGAGCATGTGCTCAGATTGTCTGGGTACTACAATCGCTTGAATCAAGTGGGAGTTAATCTTCTAGATAAGATAGTGATTGACAGAATTCTCTAGTCACCATCACCAAGTTAGTAGAACTTCATGATGAACTATAGTATGCAAGGGATGACGAAAGTAATTCCCGAGCTCTTCGCGATGCTGAAATCGACGAAGGTAGAAATCAAGAAAAACATCAAGTGTTGATGGTTGACAAGACCAATAGTTTCAAGAAAAGGGCAAAGGGAAGAAGGGGAACTTCAAGAAGAACGGCAAGCGAGTTGCTGCTCAAGTGAAGAAGCCCAAGTCTGGACCTAAGCCTGAGACTGAGTGCTTCTACTTCAAAGGAACTGGTCACTGGAAGCGGAACTGCCCCAAGTATTTGGCGGATAAGAAGGATGGCAAAGTGAACAAAGGTATATTTGATATACATGTTATTGATGTGTACTTTACTAGTGTTTATAGCAACCCCTCCGTATTTGATACTAGTTCAGTTGCTAAAGAGTAGTAACTCGAAACGGGAGTTGCATAATGAACAGAAACTAGTTAAGGATGAAGTGACGATGTGTATTGGAAGTGGTTCCAAGATTGATATGATCATCATCGCGCACTCCCTATACTTTTGGGATTAGTGTTGAACCTAAATAAGTGTTATTTGGTGTTTGCGTTGAGCATGAATATGATTTGATCATGTTTATTGCAATACGGTTATTCATTTAACTTAGAGAATAATTGTTGTTCTGTTTACATGAATAAAACCTTATATGGTTACACACCCAATGAAAATGGTTCATTGGATCTCGATCGTAGTGATACACATATTCATAATATTGAAGCCAAAAGATGCAAAGTTAATAATGATAGTGCAACTTATTTGTGGCACTGCCGTTTAGGTCATATTGGTGTAAAGCGCATGAAGAAACTCCATGCTGATGGGCTTTTGGAATCACTTGATTATGAACCACTTGATGCTTGCGAACCATGCCTTATGGGTAAGATGACTAAGAGTCCGTTCTCCGGAACAATGGAGCGAGCAACTGACTTATTGGAAATAATACATACTGATGTATGTGATCCGATGAGTGTTAAGGCTCGCGGCAAGTATCGTTATTTTCTGACCTTCACAGATGATTTAAGCAGATATGGGTATATCTACTTGATGAAACACAAGTCTGAAACATTTGAAAAGTTCAAAGAATTTCAGAGTGAAGTGGAGAATCATCGTAACAAGAAAATTAAAATTTCCACGATCTGATCACGGAGACGAATATTCGAGTTACGAGTTTGGTCTTCAATTAAAACAATGTGGAATGGTTTCACAAACTCATGCCGCCTGGAACGCCACAGCGTAATGGTGTGTCCGAACGTCATAACAGTACTTTATTAAGATAAGGTACAATCTATGATGTCTCTTACCGATTTACCACTATAATTTTGGGGTTATGCATTAGAGACAGCTGCATTCACGATTAATAGGGCATCATCTAAATCCCTTGAGACGACACCATATGAACTGTGGTTTGGCAAGAAACCCAAGTTGTCGTTTCTTAAAGTTTGGGACTGCGATTCTTATGTGAAAAAGTTTCAACATGATAAGTTCGAACCCAAATCGAAGAAGTAAATCTTCATAGGATACCAAAAAGAAACTATTGGGTACACCTTCTACCATAGATCCGAAGGCAAGATATTCGTTGCTGAGAGTGGATCCTTTCTAGAGAAGGAGTTTCTCTCGAAAGAAGTGAGTAGGAGGAAAGTAGAACTTGATGAGGTAACTGTACCTTCTCTCGAATTGGAAAGTAGCTAATCACTGAAATCAGTTCCAGTGATGCCTACACGAATTAGTGAGGAAGTTAATGATGATGATCATGAAACTTCACATCAAGTTACTACCGAACCTCGTAGGTCAACCAGAGTAAGATCCGCACCAGAGTGGTACGGTAATCCTGTTCTGGAAGTCATGTTACTAGACCATGACGAACCTGCGAACTATGAGGAAGCGATGATGAGCCGAGATTCCGCAAAATGGCTTGAGGCCATGAAATCTGAGATAGGATCCATGTATGAAACCAAAGTATGGACTTTGGTGGAATTGCCCGATGATCGGCAAGCCATTGAGAATAAATGGATCTTCAAGAGGAAGACAGACGCTGATAGTAGTGTTACTATCTACAAAGCTAGAATTGTCGCAAAAGGTTTTCGACAAGTTCAAAGTGTTGACTACGATGAGAGTTTCTCACTCGTATCTATGCTTAAGTCTGTTCGAATCATGTTAGCAATTGCCGCATTTTATGAAATCTGGCAAATGGATAAACAAAACTGCATTCCTTAATAGATTTATTAAAGAAGAGTTGTCTATGATGCAACCAGAAGGTTTTGTCAATCCTAAAGGTGCTAACAAAATATGCAAGCTCCAGCGATCCATCTATGGACTGGTGCAAGCATCTCGGAGTTGGAAGATATGCTTTGATAAGTTGATCAAAGCATATAGTTTTATACAGACTTGCGGTGAAGCCTGTATTTACAAGAAAGTGAGTGGGAGCACTACAACATTTCTGATAAGTATATGTGAATGACATATTGTTGATCGGAAATAATGTAGAATTATTTTGCAAAGCATAAAGGAGTATTTGAAAGGAGTTTTTCAAAGAAGGACTTCGGTGAAGCTGCTTACATATTGAGCATCAAGATCTATAGAGATAGATCAAGACGCTTGATAAGTTTTTTCAATGAGTACATACCTTGACAAGATTTTGAAGTAGTTCAAAATGGAACAGTCAAAGAAAGAGTTTCTTGCCTGTGTTACAAGGTGTGAAATTGAGTAAGACTCAAAGCCTGACCACGGCAGAAGATAGAGAGAGAATGAAAGTCATTCCCTATGCCTCAGCCATAGGTTGTATAAAGTATGCCATGCTGTGTACCAGATCTATTGCATACCCTACCATTGAGTTTGGCAAGGGAGTACAATAGTGATCTAGGAGTAGATCAGTGGACAGCGGTCAAAATTATCCTTAGTGGAATAAGGATATGTTTCTCGATTATGGAAGTGACAAAAGGTTGGTCGTAAAGGGTTACGTCGATAAAAGTTTTGACACTAATCTAGATGACTCTAAGTCTCGGTCTAGATACATATTGAAAGTGGGAGCAATTAGCTAGAGTAGCTCCGTGCAGAGCATTGTAGACATAGAAATTTGCAAAATACATACGGATCTGAATATGGCAGACCCGTTGACTAAAATTCTCTCACAAGCAAAACATGATCACACCTTAGTACTCTTTGGGTGTTAATCACATAGCGATGTGAACTAGATTATTGACTCTAGTAAACCCTTTGGGTGTTGGCACATGACGATGTGAACTATGGGTGTTAATCACATGGTGATATGAACTATTGATGTTAAATCACATGTCGATGTGCTCTAGATTATTGACTCTAGTGCAAGTGGGAGACTGTAGAAATATGCCCTTGAGGCAATAATAAAGTTATTATTTATTTTCTTATATCATGATAAATGTTTATTATTCATGCTAGAATTGTATTAACTGGAAACATGATACATGTGTGAATACATAGACAAACAGAGTGTCACTAGTATGCCTCTACTTGACTAGCTCGTTGATCAAAGATGGTTATGTTTCCTAGCCACTGACATGAGTTGTCATTTGATTAACGGGATCACATCATTAGGAGAATGATGTGATTGACTTGACCCATTCCGTTAGCTTAGCACACGATCGTTTAGTATGTTGCTATTGCTTTCTTCATGACTTATACATGTTCTATGACTATGAGATTATGCAACTCCCGTTTACTGGAGGAACACTTTGTGTGCTACCAAACGTCAGAACGTAACTGGGTGATTATAAAGGTGCTTTGTAGGTGTCTCCGAAGGTTCTTGTTGGGTTGGCGTATTTCGAGATTAGGATTTGTCACTCCGATTGTGGGAGAGGTATCTCTGGGCCCACTCGGTAACGCACATCACTATAAGCCTTGCAAGCATTGTAACTAATGAGTTAGTTGCGGGATGATGTATTACGGAACGAGTAAAGAGACTTGCCAGTAACGAGATTGAACTAGGTATTGAGATATCGACGATCGAATCTCGGGCAAGTAACATACCGATGACAAAGGGAACAAGGTATGTTGTTATGTGGTCTGACCGATAAAGATCTTTGTAGAATATGTGGGAGCCAATATGACCATCCAAGTTCCGCTATTGGTTATTGACCGAAGACGTGTCTCGGTCATGTCTACATAGTTTTCGAACCCGCAGGGTCCGCACGCTTAAAGTTAGATGATGGTTATATTATGAGTTTATGTTTTTTGATGTACCGAATGACTTCGGAGTCCCGGGTGAGATCAGGAACTAGACGAGGAGTCTCAAAATGGTCGAGACGTAAAGATCGATATATTGGACGACTATATTCGGACATCGGAAAGGTTCCGAGTGATTCGGGTACTTTTCGGAGTACTGGAGAGTTACGGGAATTCGTATTGGGCCTTAATGGGCCATACGGGAAAGGAGAGAAAGGCCCCAAAGGGTGGCCGCACCCCTCCTCATGGACTAGTCCGAATTGGACTAGGGAGGAGGGGCGCCCCCTTCCTCCCTTCTCCTTCTCACTTCCCTTCTCCTACTCCAACAAGGAAAGGAGGAGTCCTACTCCCGGTGGGAGTAGGACTCCCCTTTGGCGCGCCCTCCTCCTAGGCCGGCCGCGTCCCCCCTTGCTCCTTTATATACGGGGGCAGGGGGCACCCCAAAGACACAACAATTGATCTCTTGATCTCTTAGCCGTGTGCGGTGCCCCCCTCCACCATAATCCACCTCGATAATACGGAAGCGGTGCTTAGGCGAAGCCCTGCGTCGGTAGAACATCATCATCGTGACCACGCCGTCGTGCTGACAAAAGTCTCCCTCAACACTCGGCTGGATCGGAGTTCGAGGGACGTCATCGGGCTGAACGTGTGCTGAACTCGAAGGTGTCGTGCGTTCGGTACTTGATCGGTCGGATCGTGAAGATGTACGACTACATCAACCGCGTTGTGCTAACGCTTCCGCTTTCGGTCTACGAGGGTACGTGGACAACACTGTCCCCTCTTGTTGCTATGCATCACCATGATCCTGTGTGTGCGTAGGAAATTTTTGAAATTACTACGTTCCCCAACAGTGGCATCCGAGCCAGGTTTTATGCGTGGATGTTATGTGCACGAGTAGAACACAAGTGAGTTGTGGGCAATACAAGTCATACTGCTTACCAGCATGTCATACTGCTTACCAGCATGTCATACTTTGGTTCAGCGGTATTGTTGGATGAAGCGGCCCGGACCGACATTACGCGTACGGTTACGCGAGACTGGTTTTACCGCCGTGCTTTGCACACAGGTGACTAGCGGGTGTCAGTTTCTCCAACTTTAGTTGAACCGAGTGTGGCTACGCCCGGTCCTTGAGAAGGTTAAAACAGCACTAACTTGACGAATTATCGTTGTGGTTTTGATGCGTAGGTAAGAACGGTTCTTGCTCAGCCCATAGCAGCCACGTAAAACTTGCAACAACAAAGTAGAGGACGTCTAACTTGTTTTTGCAGGGCATGTTGTGATGTGGTATGGTCAAGACATGATGCTAAATTTTATTGTATGAGATGATCATGTTTTGTAACCGAGTTATCGGCAACTGGCAGGAGCCATATGGTTGTCGCTTTTATTGTATGCAATGCAAACGCCCTGTAATGCTTTACTTTATCACTAAGCGGTAGCGATAGTCGTAGAAGCATAAGTTGGCGAGACGACAACGATGCTACGATGGAGATCAAAGTGTCGCGCCAGTGACGATGGTGATCATGACGGTGCTTCGGAGATGGAGATCACAAGCACAAGATGATGATGGCCATATCATATCACTTATATTGATTGCATGTGATGTTTATCTTTTATACATCTTATCTTTCTTTGATTGACGGTAGCATTATAAGATGATCTCTCACTAAATTATCAAGGTATAAGTGTTCTCCCTGAGTATGCACCGTTGCGAAAGTTCTTCGTGCTAAGACACCACGTGATGATCGGGTGTGATAGGCTCTACGTTCAAATACAACGGGTGCAAAACAGTTGCACATGCGGAATACTCAGGTTAAACTTGACGAGCCTAGAATATAACAGATATGGCCTCAGAACACTGAGACCGAAAGGTCGAGCGTGAATCATATAGTAGATATGATCAACATAGTGATGTTCACCATTGAAGACAAGTTGTGATCATCAAGAACATTCTATCTGATTATGCCCAGTCTATTGGCCTGAAGATCAACTTTCATAAATCCACATTAATACCCATCAACTTGGACCCGCGATTGGCTACAGATATTGCCTCTATCTTCGGATGCTCTATTGGTTCCATGCCTTTCACCTACCTTGGCCTGCCCCTAGGCACCTCCCGACCAACACTTCTTGACTTTATGCCTCTGGTTAGTAATGTGGAATGAAATCTTTCCTCCAGGCTCTCACTCATGTTGTACGCTGGGAACCTCACGTTGCTCAACACCACAGTCACGTCCCTACTCATTTATGCTATGTGTACGCTCAAGTTCCCACCTAAACTCATTGAGATACTGGATAAAATCAGGAGAAGATGTCTATGGATCAAAAAAACTGACCAAGGTGAGAGATCCAACTCACTTGCTGCCTGGGACATGGTTTGTAAACCTAAGAAGAATGGAGGGCTTGGTGTCATAAACCTCAAGATCCAGAATGAAGCTCTCCTCCTGAAGTTCTTACACAAGTTTTATAACAAACTGGATATTCCATGGGTACAACTTACTTGGGACACATACTATGATCAGAAAATCCCACACGCAATGGATCCGGTTGGATCTTTCTGGTGGCGTGACATACTAAAGCTCACACCGACATCTCGCGGCATTTCTCTTGTTAATATTGTGTGTGGCTCCACCGCCCTCTTTTGGAAAGATCACTGGACTAATCAACTGTTACTAGACTCTCATCCTCGGGCTTACTCATATGCAATTAATGAAGATATTTCTGTCCGTGATTTCTTGGGGAGCACGTCTCTTGGATTGGCTTCTCACCTGCCACTTTCCCCCCAAGCGTTTGATGAAGTCCGGCACATTCAAATGATCGCTTCATCATTCCAACCTATGATCTCTGCCTCGGATGTCTGGAGCTATGTTTGGGGCAAATCTATTTACAGATCAACGGACTACTACCGTTTCTACTTTCGGGAGGTCCACGCTCATAAAGTTTTTCACTGGCTTTGGATGTCTAAATGTACTATGAAGTTGAAAGTCTTTGCATGGCTTCTCCTCCATGATAGGCTGAACACCCGGAATATGCTGAAAAGACGCCACTACAACATCGGTGATGACCACAACTGTCTGCTGTGTGGGCGCAACATCGAGGAAACAGTGAAGCACATGATTTTCACGTGCTCGTTTAGTAAGCACTGCTGGCAAGCCCTGGACATCAACTGGGAACCTTTCGGGGATAGGGTGCAAGCTATTGAAGACCAACAAACAAACCACCCCACGCCCATGCTGTTTGAAAAATTTGTTGTGGCGTCGTGGAGCATTTGGAAGGAACGAAACAACAAACACTTCAGATCAATAGATCCTTCCTTCCGATCGTGGCTTGACAGATTCAAGAAAGACTTTGAACTTCTGCAGCATAGGGTCAAAGAGGCAAATAGGTCTCTAGTTCGGGATTTTGTAAACTCTTTGCACTAGACCACCCCTCTTTTTCTAGTTCTTCTGGGTGGGACCCAAAGTGGTCTGCCCTCTCCCCTCCCCCCCATGATGTAAATACTCATCTTGTACAGATCCTTTTCTTAATATAATTATACGGTAGGAGCCTTTCCTACTGTTTCTGGTCAAAAAACCATTGAAACTACTCCATCTCACGTGATGATCGGACATGGTTTAGTTGATATGGATCACGTGATCACTTAGAGGATTAGAGGGATGTCTATCTAAGTGGGAGTTCTTAAGTAATATGATTAATTTAACTTAAATTTATCATGAACTTAGTCCTGATAGTATTTTGCAAATTATGTTGTAGATCAATAGCTCGCGTTGTTGCTTCCCTATGTTTATTTTGATATGTTCCTAGAGAAAAATTATGTTGAAATATGTTAGTAGCAATGATGCGGATTGGATCCGTGATCTGAGGATTATCCTCATTGCTGCACAGAAGAATTATGTCCTTGATGCACCTCTAGGTGACAGACCTATTGCAGGAGCAAATGCAGACGTTATGAACGTTTGGCTAGCTCAATATGATGACTACTTGATAGTTTAGTGCACCATGCTTAAAGGCTTAGAATCGGGACTTCAAAGACGTTTTGAACGTCATGGACCATATGAGATGTTCCAGGAGTTGAAGTTAATATTTCAAGCAAATACCCGAGTTGAGAGATATGAAGTCTCCAACAAGTTCTATTGCTAAAAGAAGGAGGAGAATAGCTCAAGCAGTGAGCATGTGCTCAGATTGTCTGGGTACTACAATCGCTTGAATCAAGTGGGAGTTAATCTTCCAGATAAGATAGTAATTGACAGAGTTCTCTAGTCACTATCACCAAGTTACTAGAACTTCGTGATTAACTATAATATGCAAGGGATAACGGAAACGATTCCCAAGCTCTTTGTGATGCTGAAATCGACGAAGGTAGAAATCAAGAAAAACATCAAGTGTTGATGGTTGACAAGACCAATAGTTTCAAGAAAAGGGCAAAGGGAAGAAGGGGAACTTCAAGAAGAACGGCAAGCGAGTTGCTGCTCAAGTGAAGAAGCCCAAGTCTGGACCTAAGCCTGAGACTGAGTGCTTCTACTTCAAAGGAACTGGTCACTGGAAGCGGAACTGCCCCAAGTATTTGGCGGATAAGAAGGATGGCAAAGTGAACAAAGGTATATTTGATATACATGTTATTGATGTGTACTTTACTAGTGTTTATAGCAACCCCTCCGTATTTGATACTAGTTCAGTTGCTAAAGAGTAGTAACTCGAAACGGGAGTTGCATAATGAACAGAAACTAGTTAAGGATAAAGTGACGATGTGTATTGGAAGTGGTTCCAAGATTGATATGATCATCATCGCGCACTCCCTATACTTTTGGGATTAGTGTTGAACCTAAATAAGTGTTATTTGGTGTTTGCGTTGAGCATGAATATGATTTGATCATGTTTATTGCAATACGGTTATTCATTTAAGTTAGAGAATAATTGTTGTTCTGTTTACATGAATAAAACCTTATATGGTTACACACCCAATGAAAATGGTTCATTGGATCTCGATCGTAGTGATACACATATTCATAATATTGAAGCCAAAAGATGCAAAGTTAATAATGATAGTGCAACTTGTTTGTGGCACTACCGTTTAGGTCATATAGGTGTAAAGCGCATGAAGAAACTCCATGCTGATGGGATTTTGGAATCACTTGATGCTTGCGAACCATGCCTTATGGGCAAGATGACTAAAACTCCGTTCTCCGGAACAATGGAGCAAGCAACTGGCTTATTGGAAATAATACATACTGATGTATGCGATCCGATGAGTGTTGAGGCTCACGGCGGGTATCGTTATTTTCTGACCTTCACAAACAATTTGAGCAGATATGGGTATATCTACTTGATGAAACATAAGTCTGAAACATTTGAAAAGTTCAAAGAATTTCAGAGTGAAGTGGAAAATCATCATGACAAGAAAATAAAGTTTCTACGATCTGATCGCGGAAACAAATATTTGAGTTACGAGTTTGGTCTTCAATTAAAACAATGTGGAATAGTTTCACAAATTCGTGCCACCTGGAACACCACAACATAATGGTGTGTCCGAACGTCATAATTGTACTTTATTGCATATAGTGCAATCTATGATGTCTCTTACCGATTTACCACTATCGTTCTGGGGTTATGCATTAGAGACAGCTGCATTCACATTAAATAGGGCACCATCTAAATCCGTTGAGACGGCGCCTTATGAACTGTGGTTTGGCAAGAAACCAAAGTTGTCGTTTCTTAAAGTTTGGGGTATCGATGCTTATGTGAAAAAGTTTCATCCTGATAAGCTCAAACCCAAATCGGAAAATGTGTCTTTATAGGATACCCAAAGGAGACTGTTGGGTACACCTTCTATCACAGATCCAAAGGCAGGACATTCGTTGCTAAGAATGGATCCTTTCTGGAGAAGGAGTTTCTCTCGAAAGAAGTGAGTGGGAGGAAAGTAAAACTAGATGAGGTAATTGTACCTTCTCCCGAATTGGAGAATAGTTCATCACAGAAATTAGTTCCAGTGATGCGTACACCAATTAGTGAGGAAGTTAGTGATGATGATCATAAAACTACGGATCAAGTTACTACAGAACTTCGTAGATCAACCAGAGCACGATCCACACCAGAGTGGTACGGTAATCATGTTCTGGAGGTCATGTTACTTGACCATGACGAACCTACAAACTATGAGGAAGCAATGATGAGCCCAGATTACGCAAAATGGCTTGAGGCCATGAAATCTGAGATGAGATCCATGTATGAGAACAAAGTATGGACTTTGTTTGACTTGCCTAATGATCGGCGAGCCATTGAGAATAAATGGATCTTCAAGAGGAAGATGGACGCTAATAGTAGTATTACTATCTACAAAGCTAGAGTTGTCGCAAAAGATTTTCGACAAGTTCAAGATGTTGACTACGATGAGAGTTTCTCACTCGTATCTATGCTTAAGTCTGTCCGAATCATGTTAGCAATTGCCACATTTTATGAAATCTGGCAAATGGATAACAAAAACTGCAATCCTTAAATGGATTTATTAAAGAAGAGTTGTATATGATGCAACCAGAAGGTTTTGTCAATCCTAAAGGTGCTAACAAAATATGCAAGCTCCAGCGATCCATCTATGGACTGGTGTAAGCATCTCGGAGTTGGAATATACGCTTTGATAAGTTGATCAAAGGATATAGTTTTATACAGACTTGCGGTGAAGCCTGTATTTAGAAGAAAGTGAGTGGGAGCACTACAGCATTTCTGATAAGTATATGTGAATGACATATTGTTGATCGGAAATAATGTAGAATTATTCTGCAAAGCATAAAGGAGTGTTTGAAAGGTGTTTTTTAAAGAAATACCTCGGTGAAGCTGCTTACATATTGAGCATCAAGATCTATAGAGATAGATCAAGACGCTTGATAAGATTTTCAATGAGTACATACCTTAACAAGATTTTGAAGTAGTTCAAAATGGAACAGTCAAAGAAAGAGTTCTTGCCTGTTTTACAAGGTGTGAAATTGAGTAAGACTCAAAGCCTGACCATGGCAGAAGATAGAAAGAGAATGAAACTCATTCCCTATGTCATAGGTTCTACAAAGTATGCCATGCTGTGTACCAGATCTATTGTATACCCTACCAGTGAGTTTGGCAAGGGAGTACAATAGTGATCTAGGAGTAGATCACTGGACAGCGGTCAAAATTATCCTTAGTGGAATAAGGATATGTTTCTCGATTATGGAGGTGAAAAAAGGTTCGTCGTAAAGGGTTACGTCGATGCAAGTTTTTGACACTGATCCAGATGACTCTAAGTTTCAATCTAGATACATATTGAAAGTGGGAGCTATTAGCTAGAGTAGCTCCGTGCAGAGCATTGTACACATAGAATTTGCAAAATACTTACGGATCTGAATGTGACAGACCCGTTGACTAAAATTATCTCACAAGCAAAACATGATCACACCTTAGTACTCTTTGGGTGTTAATCACATAGCGATGTGAACTAGATTACTGACTCTAGTAAACCCTTTGGGTGTTGGTCACATGACGATGTGAACTATGGGTGTTAATCACATGGTTATGTGAACTATTGGTATTAAATCACATGGTGATGTGAACTAGATTATTGACTCTAGTGCAAGTGGGAGACTGAAGGAAATATGTCCTAGAGGCAATAATAAAGTTATTATTTATTTCCTTATATCATGATAAATGTTTATTATTCATGCTAGAATTGTATTAACCGGAAACATAATACATGTGTGAATACATAGACAAACAGAGTGTCACTAGTATGCCTCTACTTGACTAGCTCGTTAATTAAAGATGGTTGTGTTTCCTAACCATAGACATGAGTTGTCATTTGATTAGCGGGATCACATCATTAGGAGAATGATGTGATTGACTTGACCCATTCCGTTAGCTTAGCACTTGATCGTTTAGTTTGTTGCTATTGCTTTCTTCATGACTTATACATGTTCCTATGACTATGAGATTATGCAACTCCCGTTTACCGGAGGAACACTTTGTGTGCTACCAAACGTCACAACGTAACTGGGTGATTATAAAGATGCTCTACAGGTGTCTCCAAAGGTACTTGTTGGGTTGGCGTATTTCGAGATTACGATTTGTCACTGCGATTGTCGGAGAGGTATCTCTGGGCCCACTCGGTAATGCACATCACTTAAGCCTTGCAAGCATTGCAACTAATGAGTTAGTTGTGGGATGATGTATTACAGAACGAGTAAAGAGACTTGCCGGTAATGAGATTGAACTAGGTATTGAGATACCGACGATCGAATCTCGGGCAAGTAACATACCGATGACAAAGGGAACAACGTATGTTGTTATGCGGTCTGACCGATAAAGATATTCGTAGAATATGTGGGAGCCAATATGAGCATCCAGGTTCCGCTATTGGTTATTGACCAGAGACGTGTCTCGGTCATGTCTACATAGTTCTCGAACCCGTAGGGTCCGCACGCTTAAAGTTAGATGACGGTTATATAATGAGTTTATGTGTTTTGATGTACCTAAGGAGTTCGGAGTCCCGGATGAGATCAGAGACATGACGAGGAGTCTCGAAATGGTCGAGACGTAAAGATCGATATATTGGACGACTATACTCGGACATCGGAAAGGTTCCGAGTGATTCGGGTATTTTTCGGAGTACCAGAGAGTTACGGGAATTCGTATTGGGCCTTAATGGGCCATACGGGAAAGGAGAGAAAGGCCCCAAAGGGTGGCCGCACGCCTCCCCATGGACTAGTCCGAATTGGACTAGGGAGGGGGGGCGCCCCCTTCCTTCCTTCTCCTTGTCCCTTCCCTTCTCCTACTCCAACAAGGTAAGGAGGAGTCCTACTCCCGGTGGGAGTAGGACTCCCCCCTTGGCGCGCCCTCCTCCGAGGCCGGCCACCTCCCCCCTTGCTCCTTTATATACGGGGGCAGGGGCACCCCAAAGACACAACAATTGATCTATTGATCTCTTAGCCGTGTGCGGTGCCCCCCTCCACCATAATCCACCTCGATAATATCGTAGCGGTGCTTAGGCGAAGCCCTGCGTCGCTAGAACATCATCATCGTCACCACGCCATCGTGCTGACGGAACTCTCCCTCAAAGCTCAGCTGGATCGGAGTTCGAGGGACGTCACCGAGCTGAACGTGTGCTGAACTCGGAGGTGCCGTGCGTTCGGTACTTGGATCGGTCGGATCGTGAAGACGTACGACTACATCAACCTCGTTGTGCTAATGCTTCCGCTTTCGGTCTACGAGGGTACGTGGACAACACTCTCCCCTCTCGTTGCTATGCATCACTATGATCTTGCGTGTGCGTAGAATTTTTTTGAAATTACAATGTTCCCCAACAGTGGTATCTCGAGGTCTGGTTTTACTCGTAGGATGTCCCATCCGGTGTTGCCCTGAGAACGAGATATGTGCATCTCTTATCGGGATTGTCGGCACATCGGGCGGCTTTGCTAGTCTTGTTTTACCATTGTCGAAATGTCTTGTAAACCGGGATTCCGAGACTGATCGGGTCTTCCCGGGAGATGGAATATCCTTCGTTGACCGTGAGAGCTTATAATGGGCTAAGTTGGGACACCCCTGCAGGGTATAAAATTTCGAGAGCTGTGCCCGCGGTTATGTGGCAGATGGGAATTTGTTAATGTCCGGTTGTAGAGAACTTGACACTTGACTTAATTAAAACACATCAACCGCGTGTGTAACCCTGATGGTCTCTTTTCGGCGGGGTCCGGGAAGTGAACACGGTTTCTGGGTTATGTTTGACGTAAGTAGGAGTTCAGGATCACTTCTTGATCATTGCTAGCTTCACGACCGTTCCGTTGCTCCTCTTCTCGCTCTTATTTGCGTATGTTAGCCACCATACTTGCTTAGTCGCTGCTGCAACCTCACCGCTTTACCCCTTCCTTACCCATTATGCTTTGCTAGTCTTGATACCCATGGTAATGGGATTGCTGAGTCCTCGTGGCTCACAGATTACTACAACACCAGTTGCAGGTACAGGTTATGCGATGCTCATGACGCAAGAGCGATGTCTACTTGTTTTGGAGTTCTTCTTCTGCTTCTTCTTCGATCAGGGGATAGGTTCCAGGTCGGCAGCCTGGGCTAGTAGGGTGGATGTCGTTTGAGCTTCTGTTTGTGTTTCATCCATAGTCGGATGTTGTTCTCATGTATATTGATGTATTCTTGCAGCATTTGTATGCCTTGTATGTATCCCCATCTATTATGTAATGTTGATGTAATGATATCCACCTTGCAAAACCGTCTTCAAGATGCGCTTCTATCCTTGGTGGGACCTTCGAGTTCCTTTAGGATAGGGTCGCATCTTGGGCGTGACAAGTTGATATACACCTGTTTGCTTCAAAGTACGCAGTCAACATTGATCTTTCTATGCCTTCACGGTCGATAACATTCTTTATTTTTTCCATGCCATGATATGAAACCATGTGCATATTTGGGAGATGTAGCTGCAGTTGCAAGACTGGTGGGTGCATTTTGCTTAGTTCAAAGCCATATATTCTCCACAGCGCCTCAGGAGGTGTGACCCATCATGCGTCTCTGTACTGCTCAATCTCGTCGATTTCGACTTCGTCTACTTTGTTAGTTACAGATATAGATGCTCGGTCATGACCCTTGTAGATGTACTTGAAGAGGTACTTAACGGCTTTAATGCTTGAGCATATCTCCACATTTATGTGGCAGTTGAACATCCTTAATAGATATGGGTTGTAAGGAACCACCCACCTGTTATCTAGTTCGCAATTTCGGACCTTTTCAGTCCGTCCGTTGTTGCGTCTCCTATATATTGGGTAAGAGTCCTTGCCTTGAATCGTAGTTTCGTTAAATGGCCTTGGATAATTGTTCTTGCATGACGGACGATTCTTTGTGCATGGACAAAATTTATTCAGTGCACCACAAGGACCATGCATCATATGTTTGACTACCATTTTGTATAGCTCTGGGTACCTGTGCTTGTTAGGGAGCTCAGCGAAGATGATTCTGTCATACTGCTCTGGACATGTGTACTTGTATTTTCTAGTCATGATGAGCAAAAAGTGAGCATGGGGTAATCCCCTCTTTTGGAACTCTACGACATACGTATATGCCTGAACCTTTCCAAGAATGGCCTTCTCAAATAGTTGTTTCTTCATTTCTTGTAGCTTCGCCCTGAAAACACGAACGACAATGTCTGGGCGATCTTGTGGTGTTTTTCCGGTCTCTAGTTCATGTGTTATCTCCTCCCAGTTGGGGTTGCTGGTCATTGTTAGGAATACGTCTGGCTTTCCATATTTTCTAACTAAAGCCATTGCGTCGAGATATCGACAAAGTTTATCTCGTGGCCCTCCAATGAATGATGAGGCAAGTACTCTCCGTTTTCTGACTGCATCTCCATCCTGCTCTCCAGCTTGAATGCTGTCTAGAAGGCCTTGGTATAGCTCAGCCCTTATTTTCTTTTGATTATGCCAGATGTAATCCAGTCTGGAGCTTTCAATCTTGATGTATGTATCCACAACAAACTGCTGGAAAAGCCGTCCGTCGTGCAATATTGGGTTGAATATGCTTGGTCGTGTATGGAATTTATAGCAGTAGTATTCTCTCATGGTTACCCACAAGCCACTGACCTTATCTGTGTAAATGTTGCAAGATCAAAAGTTAGTTGCATTGGTAGTACTCCCTCCGTCCGGAAATACTTGTCATCAAAATGAATAAAAAGGGATGTATCTAGATGTATTTTAGTTCTAGATACATCCCTTTTTGTCCATTTTGATGACAAGTATTTTCGGACGGAGGGAGTAATATATTAAAATTGAATTTTGAATATGATAGTATATGTTATTTTACCTGGGTCGTCGTTATTACTGATATTATTGGTAGCAATATCTGCATCTGGTGTTTCCTTCTTTGGGATTTTCCTATGCCAACCGAGTTCAGCTCTTGGAAAGAATAGAGGATACGACAACGGATCATAGCACCCGTAGTATGATCGAATGTGCTCTTTTTCGTTGTTGTTCCCATGTAATATTACGTTTCTGTCATAAGTATCTCTTCTTTCATTTCCTTCAATCCACACTGCAGCTACCTCCGAATTAATTGGCTCGTTGTATGTTCTTTGGTCCAATCTCTGGTCAAGGTTTAAAATGAGTCTGTAGTCCTCAAGGTTTTGGGCTTGTCCCAAACTCCTAAACTGCTGAGAGTACGGGTTACTGCGCAGGATGTCTATTATTATTCCCATCACATGCTTGTCTTGCTCGTACATTTCCTCACGGCAACTACGGTATCGATGCTCTAAGCTTGGATCATCATCATAGAAGTACAACTCCAGATGTTTTGGATCTGAGTGACTATTACCAAATGAGTGTATGTTGTGATATATTTGACCATGTGCTCGAAAGGTGTAAATACCATCCGTTCGATGTCAGTCGTGTCTCTGTCAAGGTGGCAGTATAGGGTAGTAAATGAGAAGTGCCCATTGAAAAATCTTATATTTTGCCGAAAATGTCTAGCATCAGGGTCATTGCTTGTCCAAAGCCTCATGAGTTCAAGTGGCTTATCTGGATCGGCTAGTCTTACCTGTCCTTTTTTGCAGCATAATCCCTCAGTTTCATACTTGAATTTGGTTGCATGGCAGAAATGGCAATTTGGTTCTTTTTTGAGCACGTTTGTGCTTGCTGGTATGTTGTTGTAGACGAAATCATACGGATCAGGGCTGAGAGCTTCCTTGTCTTCTATGATTTCAATCTCCACTTCTCTGTCTCACTCTGGTTTGATATGCAGCATATTAAATTAGTAAGTAGTATTATAACGGTGCAAATTTATTTTAATTGAATTAAACATACCTTCACCGATGAACATGTATTCATCTTCGTCTATGTCTTCTTCAAATACGACTCCATCATTACCTGTGTTGTAATTTTTGATTGTATATATATATTTATATATAAATATATTTGCTTGTAATGCGTAAGAACATACATGAAATTGACAAACTTACCGTGATCCTTGTTGTAGATTCTTTTTGCTGACGCATCTATTTTGTCAATGGTTGCTTCTTGCTGATATATGATTCCATCATTACCTGTGTAATTTTTTTTATTGTTATGTATATAAAATGTTTGTATATAAAAGTATTTATATGTAATTTATTTATCTTACTGTGATCATCATTGCATAATGATTGTATTCGTGCATCCACTTCTTTGATTGTTGGAAGCATTGAGGATGGGATGTCTGGCCACAAACCCACTTTACTGTGATCATCATTGTCTAAAGATTGTGTTGATGAATCTGCTTCTCTAATGCTTGGAAACATTGAGGAGGGGACGTCTGTCCAAAATAGATGGTTAGTTGTACAGACAGATTTATATTTACTTGGAATGTGAGTATAAAATCGAGATTGTTACCGTAAGTCATAACTTGTGGCTGCTCTAGAGTTTGATTGTTTTCATCGCAGGCTTGTGTCATGGATGCATCTTCTTTTGATGATACGGAAACAGTTCGCTTCCGTCTTCTCGTGAATTCTTCGTTACGACGGTGTAGTAATGTTTGCCTTTCTCCTGCTGCCACATGATCCCTGTGTTTTACAGTAATTTTAGAAGTACTAACCTCCTGTTCGGTTGCGACATATTTAGGGTTCTCCATTGCAATCGAATCTTTGGATGGTATGCTGCGTGTCAATTGACGATGAGCTTCAATTTGTTCTATTCTTGCTTTCTTTTGTTCTGGCTTCATGGTTGCGTATTTTTGTTTTTCTTGTGCGCATTTTGCCGCCTTCTGTTCTGGTGTCTTTCCTGAAATTTTCTTTTGATGATAGGCTTCACGGCGTTTTTTGAGTTTGCCCTGCCTTTCTTCATCGGTCATGCGTTCATTCCGCTCTTTATCTCTCTTTCTTTTTTGTTCATTATACTTCTGCCTTTCTTCATTGGTCATCCGTGCATACCGTTCTCTATCTCTCTTTCTTCTTTGTTCTTTAGCATCCATGATGTGCGATTATGGCCCAAATATTTTCCTGCATGAGGGTAAAAAAACTTTGTAAAGCCATATAATATGCTAACTTAACTTCATTTCATCTCAGCGTCCGAGAAAATTTAAATAGGAACATGCCTTATGATGCCTAAGTTACTTAGAAAAAAGTAATGATATTGGCATTTGCAGTACACGCAATTAAGTAATGTGAACATTGCCTATGATAAATTTTATAATTAACTGACTTTACCTGTCCCTAGCTGCCATACATTTTTTTGTGACAGATTGTTTGCAGGAAATTAAAGACTTGAAGGTTAAAGCAGTTAGATGATGATGATTTTGTAATGTACTACTACATCGTCCGTGGGCGGCCGACAGGCAAGGTAATGATGATGGAAGCTACGGTTACAGACACACAGGAAAGTTCATGTATTTTTCAAAACGACAGAACCACATTTAGATTGGCATGAGATCAGACGTACCTCAGGTGGAGCACGGGCTGTACGGCGAGATTATAAGACTGCTTAGAAAGGCGACTTGTAGCGCAAAGCCGACGTACAAAGCTAGCCAAGACAGCGGAAGCTGGGTGTTTGTATTTGTAGCAGCACGACGTGTGTAGTCAATTAGAATTCGGACTCTTGCTAAGTATAAAGCCAGGGAAAGACGTGTTTGTCTCGGACTGTTGTACGTAACTAATTAGGATTCTGATTGCTATTTTTGTAACAAACGTGTGCACTTTTGTTAAGTACGTTTTGTAACAAACGTTTACACTTTTGTGTTTTTGATAGTGAGAGTGATAAGGTTGAGAATAGACCGGCGAACTCGGGCAGCAACATTGTATGTTTCGTTGATGGAGCTTGATGGAGATTCCGGCCAAGGATCCTTACTTCTTATAGCAGGCAACACAAATCCGGGTCGGGCACTCAATTGCCTGGAGTTGGAGAAGGACACGGACTGCAACTTTCCATCCAAATCACGACAGAGAAGCACACCGGAGGGAAGGATACGGCGGAAGAGGCCGGAGAGGACTGGCAGCGGCGGACAGCAAGCGAGCAAGCGTACGATGGCCATCGTCGCCGTCGGGATGGATCGCCGCAGCGGTATCCTCCTCATCCTGATTCTCTCCGTCCTCTCCGTCGTCGCCGGCACGGCCTCGGGGTCCATGCTAGTGGGTGACAGGTGCGCCGCGGGCTCGCAGTCCGCGTGCGGCACCGGGATGCGCTGCGCCTCCTGCTCCGCCACCTCGTCCACCCCGTTCGCTGCGGCGGCCTCACTGCTCGTCTGCATACGAAGAAACAGAGGAGACGCGGATTTTCTTTACCGAATCGCTTTCCCCAGATATACACTTACATAGGGAGTGCGGGTTCATTTTTGAAAAGGAGAAGTAGCAAAAGGGCCCGTGCGTTGCAACGGGAAAAGAAATCACAATCTCCAATGGCCATGACCACATTTTGTTGCATCACCAAGATACAATACCACTCTCAATTTCGTGAAATCATGAACATTTTTTAAACTTGTGTACATAATTGAAAACGTGAACCTTTTTTAAATTCGTGAACACTTATACAAATTTACAAACATTTTCTAAAATCAAGAACATTTTTTGAATTCATGAATATTTTTATACTATTTGCATACATTTTTTTAAAAAGTTGTGAACATTTTTTAAACAATTTTATTGAATCGTCGAATATTTCTAGAATCGACTTTTTTTGGAAATGTGTGGATCAATTTTTGAAATTCACGAACATTTTTTTTGATTTAATGAACACTTTTTAAAATGCATGATCATTTTCTGAATCAACAAACATTTTATGCAGAAAAGACGGTGCCAGTAATTCCATATAACTATTAGCGGCACATCTACCCTGTATGAACACTGAATTCCATTAGCAGCACGTCTACCCGGCACGAACACTGAATTTTTGGGGTGCGCTCTATTCTCCATTCTGGCTTCAACCATGAATAAATGGATCATGTATTGCTGGAAATTCAGAAATGCAATGTACTCTAGATAGTAGTTTCCAAGGTAATCCTGAAACACAATATTGCCCCAGCCATCCATCCAAACCTACAGGATGCAGAGTAATACAGCCAGCAGTTCCTTAACCATAATCACATCGGCCTTCTAGACTAATTAACAAACTCCCGCCCTCGCCCCCGGCGGTGGTGTCGAGGTCCTTACCTTCGTAATTTTCGTATGGTGCTCGAAGTTTGTTCATGCTAGCATCCTTCGGTATCGACTGAAGTTTGTTCATTCTTGCATAGACTGAAACTGTATGGTGAGTTCCATATCTTTGGATTCAGCTACTTTTCCCTGTGCTGTGTCTGCATCTTGTGGGTACCTATAGGATACTTTGGTGACAAATCGGTTGTTGTAACTACTGACTGATTTTCAGGTATGCTCTTGCATAACACTTGCAAGCAACAACTGAATTTTGGTATGCTGTACTTTCCTGTACTACATTCTGGCATCCTGAAATTCAGAATTTGTGATGCATACTAGTAAGATGCCCGTGCTACGCTACGGAATGACAAAATATCGGGTGGAACATTATTTACTCAGTGTCACGAGTCTAGTAAACAATAAAAGATGTACCAAAACATTGATCAAAGTGATGATGCCATATTGTTGACAGGTACATCGAGCAAAATGAAACATAAGGTTTCCAACATAAACCCCCCTCAATTTTCACCTTGCAGAAGACTTTGGTTCTTCCTACCCAATTTTCTCATGGCTCTCCCATATTAAGGGGACAAAGAGCATATGACAAATAGAAAATCTGTCCACATAGCAGTTTGTTCATACAGTGCAAATATCTGACAGAGGCAACAACTGAGCTCCAAGACAGTTTTTTCTTAAGCCTAATAGCAGAGCTATTGATTTCATTGATAGGAGCGAGTAATGTACAAACACATGTAAAGCAAATGAGAAAACACAGAATTGAGAGGGGCCACTAAGCTAGATTACTATCACAAAATGATGTGTGGTGTGTCGGCCTCCTTCCAACATTGGCTTCGTCAACGACAAGGCATGTAAGCATAGCAGCCGACGAATCCAAATTGTGAAAAATGCGGCAATTGCGCTCACGCCAAATCTCCCAAATCACCGGCACGGCCTGCGTTCTCCGGGTACATACTATCATGTACAACCTTAAAAGAACTATTGCAACAGAACTGTTGTTTTCCTTGGAACAACTGTAGAAAATAAAACAATATATATTGTTACCTTTATCCAAGGATTCAACAATGCTGATTTCGCAGTATATTAGGCAAACAAGACTTAAATGTGAAGACAAATGGTAGGAATTAATAAAGTAAACGATGATTCCTTTTTTGGCGGGTAGTAAAAAATGATTCTGAAACATATGTTGGATGTGGGGAACCATGCTTATGACATCTAGAGAGAAAGTATAGATATGGATACATAGATAAAGTTGTACCTCTCAAGATCATGGTCAAAAAACAGAGTCATCTCCACTTGTGTCGTACAGTGGAAGCCCAAGTCTATCAGACCATGAAATCATGTGTGTCAAGCATACCTTAGGCATGTGTGTCAAGCATACCTTAGGCATGACTCATACAGTTAGTTCCAATTACTTAGTTACATACCTTAGGCATCTATCAGGCCACGGAATCATGTGTGTCAAGCATAGTATACCCTTCTTTTAGTTGTTTGCCCAAAACATCTCTGCTAACAATGTTGGCCTTCGAGCTCGGGCTCCATCCATCTTGTCACCTAAAAGGACATCAGGTAATCAGTACTGCATATATATGATGGTCTGTAGTATATTTAGACAAAGGAAAAACACAAGGACCCTATAGAGGATATGTACTCTGTACTATATTTAGGCAAAGGAAAAAACAATGGACAACACTTAGTACATTTTGTACAGAGCAAAGAAAAAAAAAGTAAAGTAAAAGATGTTTTTGAATCATATGTATATAGAAGGGGTGAATGCACATGTATGTACATAAAAAAATATTAGTACTGTGGACTACTTGTAACTTTCTTACATCAACCAGGCTTCTGCAAAGAAAAAAACATGTTGATAACAGACATAGAGGAAACAAATATTCAGGGTGTGGCCTGAAAATTGGATGTGGAGCTACAAAGCAAAGGAAATGCACTGATGACAAAGCAACCTGCTGTCAGTGTTGTCCGAATTTTTTGAACAGAGGGAGTAACAAAGAAAAATGATATGCACATGTATGGTAGCCAAAAAGTACAAATATACAGAAGTGATCAAGTATGAAAATTTCACAGCATTTTCTAAGAACCTATCACAATAAATTCCAAGCATGTCTAATAATAAGCTTCACAACTTGCAATCTACAGCAAGAAAAGAAAATACGTTCACAGTAACATGCACAAAACTGTGAAGTATGAAAAATGTTGCACTTCTTATAAATCTCTAGCACAACCACCAATCTTTAAATAAGTGCACATACTCTATATTCAACCTAACACAACCAGTATGCCCTGACCTTGTGGTTCTTCAGTCTCACACCAAAATCCAAGGGTTTTTCCTGACGACTTTTAATTTCTGTTAGTATCTTTTGGACCTGCCATGTGGATCAAATCAGTGATTTGGTGAGAAATAAATCTATTTCTAGTTGGAGCTGCCACTGAGTATTGATGTGCATATTTGATTATTTGGTACCAATGCATATTTGGTCAACTTAAGCAACCCCTTCAAAATTTCAACTGTAAGCAATATCGCAATGCATATATAATGTGGTACCACAAAAGTATAAGATCTAGTGACAAGAATGTGACTATATGCCGTCCAGCAATCTACGTCAATAGATGAATAAAAGATCAGACTACTATTATATTCGCTAATTATCAGTGTAGCAATCATATTAGCATAGAAGTAGGCTAGCATAGCAAATCTAACCACAGTAAACTATTCCTCTAATTACATCAGTTATTTCTGTCAAAGCACATATCTGCAATTGCACAAGTAAGAAGATTCACCCATACCAGAAGGCGAAGTCCTCACAATCCATTCAATCTGAAGATTGGCGTGACCAGCTTCTGGCTCCTCTGGGTGCAGCAGCGTGAGTCCCATAGGCCTGCCCATTTGCTTTATATTTGTCTGCAAGAGTAGTTTCTAGACAGCTCCACATTGGCGCACGGATTTGAACTCTGGATGACAGAAAATTTGATATATATTGGCCTGGAAGAGTGTTTCTACTTTCTAGACAGTTCTGCCGGCGTACCTATGGCAGTCTGCGTTGCAGGATAAGGGGAAGGGGCGGACGAGACATCAACGAGGGGGAGGTGGTGGCGATAGTGGTTGGTGGTTGGTGGGAACTCTGCGGCAGAAAAAGAGGCAGAAGAAGCATCGGCGGCGGACCTGCGTCGGTCAGGGTCGGAGGAGACAAGGGAGCGGGCGGAGCAGACGGCGACGAGGATGGGATCGTGGTGGCGGTGGGCGGTGGGGCTGAGATAAGGCATAAGAGAGGCTGGGATTGTACGGCGCAGGCAGCGGCCACATCGCTAGATCGATTCCACCTCTGCCGGCGGTGGTTCTCACGGTGCCGCCATTTTCCTTTTCTTTGGAGATGGCTGGATAAGGTGGGGAAGAGAGAGTAGAACGGGACAGATGGGCTGGGGTCGTGGTGGCGGTGGACATCGCCGGCAGCGGCCACCGCGCCAGATGGACTCCGATGCTGTCGGCCGGTGGTTGCACGGCGCCCCTTTTCAGATGGCTGGATGAGTCGGGGGGAGTAATGAGGCTGAGTGGGAGAGATGAGGCTGGAGGGGTTGTCTGCAAATGTTGATGGAGTGACGGGCGGTTTTTTGCAAAATTGCCACAGATCGCTTCCTGTGCGTTCGATGAAGATCCGACGACTATAAGTAGAGAATGGCAGGCACACCATCATCATCAACTCAAACTTTTATAGAAGTAGAGATACCCTAGCCACCCAGTAATTTCCATGGAATTCAGAAGTCGATTCAACATGGTTACAACTGAGTTCTTTCACCATAACCATTATCCAACATGTACCCTGGCTAACATAGAAATTCATAAATGACAGTGCTTCAAATTGGAACACATAGCTGCAGGTTGTCTCCAGCCAGCAGCTCTTTCACCATAACCATCAGCACCTAGATACACCTGCCTTCCATCGAGGCTAGCCATCAAACGCCGGTGGATCCGAAGCCGCCCTCGCCCTCAAGGTGGCATCGAGGCCGTCCACCTCGGCAACGTCGGGCGTGGCGATCCTATCGATTACCAGCTATGCCATGCAGTCCCTAGGCTTCACGGCGAAGTCGACACCGGAGTGGTTGAAGAGGATGACACCGACGGTGCCCCGGTAGTCGGCGTCCACCACGCCAGCCCCGACCGTGGTGCTGCAGTAAAAACATTCTGTCGAACACGTCAGGAGCACGGCACCGGCGAGGCGGTGGGATTATCGAGGAGGAGAAGGAGGAAAGGGGCGCGTACGGACGCGCGCGTAGGTGCCCTGCGGGACGGCGACGCTGATGTCCGTGGCCACCAGAGCCTTGCCACGCGCCTCCGCCACGCCGGAGCTCTCTGTCAGCTCGTGCTCACCGCGCCCCTGGCCACGCGCCCGGGCGCCCCGGCCACGTCACACTACGCCCACGCGACGCCCAGCCCGCGCGCTGCTCGCCCCCGCCGGCGCCCTGTGCTGCTGCGCTGCTGCCTCCTGCCGCAGCAGCCGCGAGCGCACGCCCCGCGCCGCCCACACTGGCGCCCCTGGCCGCACCCGCCTGCAGCTCGCCCTGACAGCGCATGGGTCCGATGTTCCTGGCCGAGCCCGCCTCCGGTCGCCGTTGGCCGCCGCTCCCCGCGCTCGCCATCGGCCATGGCCATGGCCGTGCGCCTCTGCCTGTGCGCGCGCGTGCACAGACACGGGTGGCCACCTGGTGGGTGACAGGTGCGCCGCGGGCTCGCAGTCCCCGTGCGGCGGCGGGATGCGCTGCGCCTCCTGCTCCCAGACCTCGTCCACCCCGTTCACCGCGGCGGCCTCCGTTCTGCGTATACGAAGAAATAGAGGAGACGCGATTTTTTGTTTTGCCGAAACGTTTTCCCCAGAGTCAGGGAGTGCGGGTATAATTTCCAGAAAAGGCAAGGTCCTTTTTGCAAAATTACCACGACGGGTGTGCGGGCAGAAGCGATATATGCTTTATTATTAGGTAAAGATAAATATAAAGATTTTATTGCAAAATACATAATAAAACCAGGTTCCAAACATACGACCATGTACCATGGCTACTGTATTGTCTATTTCTTCACATTGTATTGACAGCTAAGGATAAAGAGACAAAGTTTACAATACGGTAAGCATAATATGACATCATATTACAAAACAACTGAGAACAGACAAACAGGCAATTGTAACGTTGTGTGGGCAAGTCCAGCACGGAACTAGATTACAGGTCAAGATCAAAGGAACATCACTCCTCTCTTTTAAACCTTGTAAGGTGCAATGATACGCTAAGGCAATTGTGTATAAAATTGAAAAGAGTAATAGACATTGGTTGCAAACCATGCAGTTCAAAGCACGAGTCAGAGTAAGTAGTAGTTAAAAGGCATGAGGATTAAGGGCTTACAACAGCGGCTTTGACTGGTGTATTCATGCCCTTCGTCTTGCTGGTGTGACAGTCCTTGAAGATTTCCACAGCATTTCGTTCAGGTACTTTTTGGTCCTTGCGGGCTTTCCTCTGCATTTGGAACAAGTCAATATAGATATGATAATATGGTACAACGAAAAGAGTGAAACAGCAGCTAATTACAAGAGCCTCGCGATGTGCAATATAGCTACGAGATCCTGTCGTCTGTTGGAATTTCACTTTCATACGGTTGCCTTGTTCTTTGAACAGTTCACCTACAAGAAGATAGATTTGTGTGGCACATGCGTAAATAGGACTTCAACATGTGATCTGATCACATATATATAATGTACCTGATACTTCGGATCGAACCAGTGTTTAACGAGGCCTCTCCAATCTTCATCCGATATATTTTCCACTGGAGATGTTTGGGCAAGTTCACTGTTAGCCTTGCCTTCAAAGTGAGTTTTCCTCAAGTTATACTGATACTGTCGCAGAGTAGACTTGAAAACATGGGTGCAAGCTTGTCTGGTTGCATCATCTTGGCTATCCAACTCGAACCTCATCTGTTGAAAATTATGGGAGTCTCATTAACAGCAACCTAGAAAGTATTGGACAGAGGACGATATTACTAGTTTCCATACATAACCATACTTACAGATAAATGGTCGAGGAAGGTGTTGAACTGGGTTTCGTCTTTGTCATTCCTGTACTGAATCCATGTTGGGAGGATACGTACATGACACCTAACAGCAACCGCTGCCTCTGATACTAACTTGGCTGACTCTGTAGCATCACGTGGCCTTTTTAAACCTGCCTCAAAACGGATCTCCATTCTTCCTCCTCTAGATTTAGTTAACCTATTGTAGGATCGAAAGTATGTCTAGAGGGGGGTGATTAGACTACTTGACCAAATAAAAATCTAGCCTTTTCCCAATTTTAGTTCTTGGCAGATTTTAGCAAGTTAGCACAAGTCAAGCAATCAACCTACACATGCAATTCTAAGAGTATAGCAGCGGAATGTAAAACAATTGCATATGAAGGTAAAGGGGAGGAGTTCGAGGAGGCAAATGCAATTGGAGACAAGGATGTTTTTGTCGTGGTTCCGATAGGTGGTGCCATCGTACATCCACGTTGATGGAGACTTCAACCCACGAAGGGTAACGGCTGCGCGAGTCCACGGAGGGCTCCACCCATGAAGGGTCCACGAAGAAGCAACCTTGTCTATCCCACCATGGCCGTCGCCCACGAAGGACTTGCCTCACTAGGGTAGATCTTCACGAAGTAGGCGATCTCCTTGCCCTTACAAACTCCTTGGTTCAACTCCACAATCTTGTCGGAGGCTCCCAAGTGACACCTAGCCAATCTAGGAGACACCACTCTCCAAGAAGTAACAAATGGTGTGTTGATGATGAACTCCTTGCTCTTGTGCTTGAAATGATAGTCTCCCCAACACTCAACTCTCTCTCACATGATTTGGATTTGGTGGAAAGAAGATTTGAGTGGAAAGCAACTTGGGGAAGGTTAGAGATCAAGATTCATATGGTAGGATTGGAATATCTTGACCTCAACACAAGTGTAGGTGGTTCTCTCTCAGAAAATGAATGCTGGAAGTGTAGGCACGTTCTGATGGCTCTCTCCACGAATGAAGAGTGGGTGGAGGGGTATATATAGCCTCCACACAAAATCTAACCGTTACACACAACTTACCAATCTCGGTGGGACCGAATCATGAAACTCGGTCGGACCGATTTAGCAAATAATGTGACCGTTAGGATTTTCGGTGGGACCGACATGCAACTCGGTAGGACCGATATGGTTAGGGTTAGGGCATAACGTAATCTCGGTGAGACCGATTACACAAACTTGGTGAGACCGATTTTGGTAATAAGCTAACCAGAGAGTTGGTCAGGCAAACTCGGTGGGACCGATTCGCTCATCTCGGTGAGACCGAAACGTTACGAAAGGGAAACAGAGAGTTTGCATTGCAATCTCGGTGGGACCGATCGCTCATCTCGGTTTGACCGAAACGTTACGAAGGGAAACAGAGAGATTACAATCCCATCTCGGTGAGACCGAGATCCCTATCGGTGAGACCGATTTGACTAGGGTTTGTGGCAGTGGCTATGACATCTGAACTCGGTGGCGCCGAATAGAAAGAATCGGTGGGGCCGAGTTTGACTTTTGGTTTGGGTCATATGTGGATGTGAGAAAGTAGTTGAGGGCTTTGGAGCATATCACTAAGCACTTTGAGCAAGAAAGCCATTAAGCAACACCTCATCCCTCCTTGATAGTATTGGCCTTTCCTATAGACTCAATGTGATCTTGGATCACTAAAATAGAAAATGTAGAGTCTTGTGCTTTGAGCTTGAGCCAATCCTTTTGTCCTTAGCATTTTGAGGGATCCACTTTTCTCATCCATGCCATGCCAATCATTGAGCTTTCTTGAAATATTTATCTTGAAATAGCATTAGCTCAATGAGATATATGTTGTTAGGAATTACCAAAACCACCCAGGGATAGTTGCACTTTCACCTATCGAGCATTATCCCTGATGTTTGTTTCCTCTTGCGCCTAGGTGCTAGTCCAACAACAAACATAGGAAGTGTTAGTGTACATCAAATTGTGAGACTACATATAAAGAAGCATGCAACTATAACTTGACTCCAGCAACTACCTTCTTGCTGTTGAAGCTCACAAAGTTCATCTGATCTTGCCAACTCATCTTGTGTCAAGAGTGCTTCGGAAGTAGTGTCAAGTGGCAAGGGAGCTTGGGAACGTGCTACTAGCTGAGTTGACCAACGAGTAAATCGTGCAGCTGGTGGTACTGTGGAAGGTGTTGCAACAACTATGGTTGTCTCTGCTTGTTTGGTGGCAGCTATTTGTTTCTGTTTGGCTTGTTCTGCAGCTCGTGTAGCACGGGATACCCCGTCGGTACAATTTTCCGTTGGACTTTAACCTTCTATTGCACCATCAGTACCAGCAGAATCTGCAGGATTCTTCCGCTTCCCTTTCCTTGTCATTCTGTGTTGCTTCCTCTTTCTCTGTGCCATGTTAAGTCAAGCCGACAAGAAAAATGAATACAATTTAGTTCTTCAGAACAAATTGATGCGTGATACAGACGAAATGAACTTTGATGTTAGACAACCACATGATAGGAGGATGTAATATATACGAAAAATAGGACGGCATGAGATAACCAGAACTATGATGTGTAAACTAAGCAGAAGACATTTCACTAAATTAGAAGCAATGCAATGGAAGGTAGACACCATATGAAAGATGCTACAAATATCGCTCTGCCAAGTTAACAGTGTCTCATCATAAATGCCGTTTAAACAAATGTGAAGCAGTACAAGAAATAAATCATATGCAAGATGCAAACAACATCACACTACCAAGTTAAAGGTCTCTCGTCATTAGTGCCATTGCATATTCACAACTTATGATGTGTAAACTAAGGAGAAGGCATTTCAACAAATTAGAAGCAATGAAAGCTAGACACCATATGAAAGATGCAACGAATATCACTCTACCAAGTTAAAACTGTCTCGTCATAAGTGCCATTTCAACAAATTAGAAGTAGTACAAGCTAGAAAAGAATGCGAGATGTAACCTATATCACACTCCCAAGTCAAACGTGTCTTATGATAAGTGATTGTTGCAGGTTACACAACAGTAGTACTTTGATGTAAGAACATGGTGTGATAGACAGATATTGTATGTTCTAGAAACAGGAACACATGTCTTATTCACAAGTATAATGTGTAAAGTAAGCATATGAAATTCAACAAAATTAGAAGCAATACAATAGACATCATACATAACATGCAACCACATATAACAGTGCCAAGTTAGAGGGAGCACTTGTGATGGTGCACTAGGGGAGACGTGCTCATCATCAACACAGCTACGTTGAGTGTCTATGCATGTGTTGTCTTGGAAATCATATTGGGGGGATGGAGGAGTAGAATCTGTAGAGGCCCTCCGTTTGGAAGGAGCACCATCATCCGCTGCCTTGCTAACTTCCTTCCGCTTTATTGATTTTGAATTGTCAAGTAAAACCGACAAGAAAAAGCAATAAAATTCACTCTTCAGAACTCATTCGTGCATGATACTGACAATCACTACTTTGATGTAAGGCAAACACATGATTCCAGGATGGAATAATACGAAAAACAGGACGACATGGCATATTCACAACTGTTTGTGTAAACTAAGCAGAAACCATTTCAACAAATAATAAGCAATGCAAGCTAGACACCACATGAAAGATGCAACCAATATGACTCTGCCAAGTTAAAAGCATCCCATCATAAATGGCATTTCAACAAATTAGAAGCAGCGCATGCTATAAATCATATGAAATATGCAACTAATATCACACTGCATATACTAAAGGTGTCTCGTCATATTGATTTATGCGGGATACAAAAAAACAATAGTTTTATGTAAGGGCATGCTTAATAGACAGATGTACTATGTACTAACAACAGGAAGGCATGTCACATTAATAGGTATAATGTATAAACTAAGCAGAATAGCACATGCAATTTAACCAGATTGGAAGAATTACAATCTAGACACCATATGCAACATGCAACCACATATCATGCTGCCAAGTTAGAGCAAGCACCTGCAATGCTAGTGCAGGGGAAATGCGGTAATCAACTATAGAGCTACGTTCACTATCTTCATCTAGCCTTGCTGTTTCTTGAGAATCATGTGGGGAGGCTGACGCTGCAATCTTTAAATAAGGATCTTTTCTCACTGTAGTCCACTTGCCTGACTGCCTCATCATAAGTGATTGATGAGGGATACACAAGAACATTAGTTTGATGTACGAACATGGTTAATAGACAGATGTACTAGTATGTACCTGATAACCCACAAGTATAGGGGATTGCAACAGTTTTCGAGGGTAGAGTATTCAACCCAAATTTATTGATTCGACACAAGGGGAGCCAAAGAATATTCTCAAGTATTAGCAGCTGAGTTGTCAATTCAACCACACCTGGATAACTTAATATCTGCAGCAAAGTATTTAGTAGCAAATTAGTATGATAGTAGTGATAATGGTAGCAAAAGTAATATTTTTGGGTTTTGTAGTGATTGTAACAGTGGGAACGGAAAAGTAAATAAGCGAAGAACAATATGTGAAAAGCTCGTAGGCATTGGATCGGTGATGGAGAATTATGCCGGATGCGATTATTCATGCAACGGTTATAACATAGGGTGACACAGAACTAGCTCCACTTCATCAATGTAATGTAGGCATGTATTCTGAATATAGTCATACGTGCTTATGGAAAAGAACTTGCATGCCATCTTTTGTCCTACCCTCCCGTGGCAGCGGGGTCCTAGCGGAAACTAAGGGATATTAAGGCCTCCTTTTAATAGAGTGCCGGACCAAAGCATTAACACATAGTGAATACATGAACTCCTCAAACTACGGTCATCACCGGGAGTGGTCCCGATTATTGTCACTTCGGGGTTGCCGGATCATAACACATAGTAGGTGACTGTAGACTTGCAAGATAGGATCAAGAACTCACATATATTCATGAAAACATAATAGGTTTAGATCTGAAATCATGGCACTCGGGCCCTAGTGACAAGAATTAAGCATAGCAAAGTCATAGCAACATCAATCTCAGAACATAGTGGATACTAGGGATCAAACCCTAACAAAACTAACTCGATTACATGATAAATCTCATCTAGCCCATCACCGTCCGGCAAGCCTATGATGGAATTACTCACGCACGGCGGTGAGCATCATGAAATTGGTGATGGAGGATGGTTGATGATGACGACGGCGACGGATTCCCCTCTCCGGAGCCCCGACCGGACTCTAGATCAGCCCTCCCGAGAGAGTTTAGGGCTTGGCGGCGGCTCCGTATCGTAAAACGCGATGAATCCTTCTCTCCGATTTTTTCTCCCCGAACATGAATATATAGAGTTGGAGTTGAGGTCGGTGGGCCCACGAGGCAGGGGGCGCGCCCAGGGGGGCAGGCGCGCCTCCCACCCTCGTGGACAGGGTGTGGGCACCCTGGCCTTGATTCTTTCGCCAGTATTTTTTATTATTTCCAACAATAATCTCCATGAAGTTTCAGGTCATTCCGAGAACTTTTATTTCTGCACAAAGATAACACCATGGCAATTCTGCTGAAAACAACGTCAGTCCGGGTTAGTTCCATTCAAATCATGCAAGTTAGAGTCCAAAACAAGGGCAAAAGTGTTTGGAAAAGTAGATACGACGGAGACGTATCAACTCCCCCAAGCTTAAACCTTTGCTTGTCCTCAAGCAATTCAGTTGACAAACTGAAAGTGATAAAGAAAAACTTTTACAAACTCTGTTTGCTCTTGTTGTTGTAAATATGTAAAGCCAACATTCAAGTTTTCAGCAAAGATTATGAACTAACCATATTCACAATAACACTTAGGTCTCATGTTTACTCATGTCAATGGCATAATCAACTAGCGAGCAATAATAGCAAATCTCGGATGACAACACTTTCTCAAAACAATCATAACATGATATAACAAGATGGTATCTCGCTAGCCCTTTCTGAGACTGCAAAACATAAGTGAAGAGCACCTTTAAAGATCAAGGACTAACTAAACATTGTAATTCATGGTAAAAGAGATCCAGTCATAGTCATATCCAATATAAATTAATAAATGGATGCAAATGACAGCAGTGCTCTCCAACTGGTTCTTTTTAATAAGAGGGTGATGACTCAACATAAAAGTAAATAGATAAGCCCTTCGCAGAGGGAAGCAGGGATTTGTAGAGGTGCCAGAGATCGATTTTGAAATAGAGATAAATAATATTTTGAGCGGTATACTTTCATTGTCAACATAACAACCGAAAGATGGCGATATCTTCCATGCTACACACGTTATAGGCGGTTCCCAAACGGAATGGTAAAATTTATACTCCCCCACCACCAACAAGCACACTCCACGGCTTGTCCGAAACAACGGGTGCCGTCCAACTAACAACAATCCTGGGGGAGTTTTGTTTGTAATTATTTTGATTTGATTTGCATAAAGCATGGGACTGGGCATCCCGGTGACCATCCATTTTCTCGTGAGTGAGGAGCGGAGTCCACTCCTCTTGAGAATAACCTGCCTAGTATGGAAGATACAGACAACCCTAGTTGATACATGAGCTATTCGAGTATACAAAGCAGAATTTCATTTGAAGGTTTAGAGTTTGGCACATACAAATTTACTTGGAACGGCAGGTAGATACCGCATATAGGAAGGTATGGTGGACTCATATGGAATAACCTTGGGGTTTATGGGATTGGATGCACAAGCAGCGTTCCCGCTTAGTACAAGTGAAGGCTAGAAAAGGACTGGGCAGGGACCAACTAGAGAGCGACAACAGTCATGAACATGCATTAAAATTAATAAACATTGAGTGCAAGCATGAGTAGGATATAATCCACCATGAACATAAATATCGTGAAGGCTATGTTGATTTGTTTCAACTACATGTGTGAACATGTGCCAAGTCGAGTCACTCGAATCATTCAAAGGAGGATACCACCCTATCATACCACATCACAACCATTTTAATAACATGTTGGCACGCAAGGTAAACCATTATAAACTCCTAGCTAATTAAGCATGGCATAAGCAACTATAATCTCTAATTGTCATTGCAAACATGTTTATTCATAATAAGCTGAATCAGGAACGATGAACTAATCATATTTACAAAAACAAGAGAGGTCGAGTTCATACCAGCTTCTCTCATCTCAATCATTAATAGTGCACGTGCATCGGACTAAGCTGGAATCTGCGAGCATTCAATACAAAGGAGAAGACAAGGAAACATGGGCTCTTGGTTAAATCAACAATAATGCATATAAGAGCCACTTCAACATTTCATTATGGTCTTCTCCTGTCGACCCCCAAAGAAAAGAAAAGAAATAAAACTATTTACACGGGAAAGCTCCCAACAAGCAAAACAAGAACAAGAATTTTTTTTGGGTTTTCTTTTACATACTACTACTACAAGCAAGAAAGTAAACTAGCTAAAAGCTACTACTAATTTTTTTGGTTTTTCTTAAAGTTGTTCAAACACACAAGAAGAAAGCATAAAAAGGAAAATAAACTAGCATGGATAGTATAATGAAAAAGTATGAGCACCGACAACTAGCATGAGTGTGTGAACATAATGTAATATTGGTGAGAAATACGTACTCCCCCAAGCTTAGGCTTTTGGCCTAAGTTGGTCTATTGCCACGGCTGGCCTGGCGAATATCCGAAGTTGTAACTGGGGTCGTACTGAGATGCAGCAGTTATTGCATTGTGGGCTGCAGCTTGGAGGCGAGCTGCCCTCGTCCTCCTCTCGTACTCGTCGGCCTCCTCCCTGGTTATAACATGTCTCCCTTTTGCCTGAAAGTCAAAGAAGGTAGGAGCAGGGAGAGCGACGTGATAGGTGCATCGTCTGTCGAAGATTAGCCGGCACTGGAGGAACTGATCGTTCCTCTCAAAAAACTGATGATGAACCATATCCTCATAATCTAAATAAACAGGAGGCAACTCAATATCATACTCATGTATGGGTATACCAAGAAAATTAGCTAAACGGGTTGCATAAATTCCACCAAAAAAATCTCCATTAATTCTATTATTATGCAACCTACGTGCAACAATGGCTCCCAGATTATAATGTTTATCTCCTAATACAGCACTCTTGAGAACACTGAGGTCAGGGACACACATGTGACATGCTTCATCCTTACCATTGATGCACCTACCTATGAAGAGAGCAAAGTAATGTATAGCAGGAAAATGAATGCTCCCTATGGTAGCTTGTGTTATATCTCTAGACTCCCCCACAGTTATACTAGCAAGAAAATCTCTAAACTCAGACTTGCGAGGTTCACTAGGACTACCCCATTGTGGAAGTTTGCAAGCAGTGCTAAAATCCTCTAAGTCCATAGTATAAGAATTTACATAAAGATCAAACAGGACAGTTTGAGAATTGCGTGAAGATGAAAATTCAAACCTTCTCACAAAGGAATCAATGAGATAGTGGTACTGACGGCACTTATCTGCCTCGAAGCTCTCAAGATCAGCATTACACACATATGTGTTAAATTCTTCCTTGATTCCTGCTCGATCCATAAAGTCCTCCGAAGGCCATTCACAAGCCCGCACTTGAGCTTCCCTCGGTGGTTCATCATCCGCATCGCGTATTGCAGGCCTGGGCCCTTGCTTCCTTGAAGGACCACCTTGGTACATTTTCCTAAACATATTTCTTCCTTTGAAAAATTTCTGAAAATTTTAGTAACTTCAAATAAAAGTGAACCAAAATCAACAAAATTGATAGCAACTACTCCCACAAGTGCCTAGAGACTATATCATGCATTAGAACTACTTGGGACCATATAAATTTGACATGCAAGGTCAAGAACAGGGTCACCTAGGCAGCAAAAATTTGCAATGAAGAAAGCACTAGAACAAAAACTAATTGGACCATTGGAGGAGTCACATACCAAAGAACAATCCCCCAAAGCAGTTTTGTGAGTGGAGCTTTGAGCAAGGAGATCGAAAATCGCAGCAAAATGAGCAAGAACTCGTGCTTGAGCTGGCTGGTGATTTTTTTGGGAGGAAGAAGGAGTGTGTGGTGGCTGTAATAAGTGGAGGGGAGCCACCATGGGCCCACGAGGCAGGGGCGCGCCTAGGGGGGTGGGCACACCCTGGACCCTCGTGGCCAGGTGTTTGCTCCCCCTGCTATGTTCTCAGTGCCAGATATTCTCAAATATTCCAGAAAAAATCATATTTCAATTTCAGGGCATTTGGAGAACTTTTATTTTCAGGGTATTTTTTATTACACAGGTAATTCAGAAAACTGACAAAAATTCTATTTTTGCTTTATTTAATTTAAATAACAGAAAGTAAAAGGAGGGTACAGAAGGTTGTGCTTTCTAACTTCATCCATCTCATGCTCATCAAAAGGAATCCATTAACAAGGTTGATCAAGTCTTGTTAACAAACTCATTCCGAATAACATGGAACCGGAGAAATTTTGAATAACACTATGTTACCTCAACGGGGATATGCACATCCCCAATAATAAGAATATCATATTTCTTCTTGACACTAGGAAGAGGGAATTCAAAACCTCCAAAAATAATCGATGGAATTTTTCCAAGAGAATTTATACTATGAACTTGAGGTTGTTTCCTCGGAAAGTGTACTGTATGCTCATTACCATTAACATGAAAAGTGGCATTGCCTTTGTTGTAATCAATAACAGCCCCTGCATTGTTCAAAAAGGGTCTTCCAAGAATAATAGACATGCTATCATCCTCGGGAATATCAAGAATAACAAAGTCCGTTAAAATAGTAACGTTTGCAACCACAACAGGCACATCCTCACAAACACCGATAGGTATAGCAGTTGATTTATCGGCCATTTGCAAAGATATTTCAGTAGGTGTCAACTTATTCAAATCAAGTCTACGGTATAAAGAGAGAGGCATAACACTAACACCAGCTCCAAGATCACATAAAGCAGTTCTAACATAGTTTCTTTTAATGGAGCATGGTATAGTGGGTACTCCTGGATCTCCAAGTTTCTTTGGTATTCCACCCTTAAAAGTATAATTAGCAAGCATGGTGGAAATTTCAGCTTCCGGTATCTTTCTTTTATTTGTAACAATTTCTTTCATGTACTTAGCATAAGGATTCATTTTGAGCATATCAGTCAAACGCATACGCAAAAAGATAGGTCTAATCATTTCAGCAAAGCGCTCAAAATCCTCATCATCCTTTTTCTTGGATGGTTTGGGAGGAAAAGGCATGGGTTTCTGAACCCATGGCTCTCTTTCTTTACCGTGCTTCCTAGCAACAAAGTCTCTCTTATCATAACATTGATTCTTTGATTGTGGGTTATCAAGATCAACAGAAGGTTCAATTTCTACATTATTATCATTACTAGGTTGAGCATCAACATGAACATCATCATTAACGTTATCACTAGGTTCATGTTCATTACGAGATTGTGTTTCAGCATCAGAAATAGAAATATCATTGGGATTCTCAGGTGTGTCTACAACAGGTTCACTAGAAGCATGCAAAGTCCTATCATTTTTCTTTTTCTTCTTTTTGGAAGGACTAGGTGCATCTAAATTATTTCTCTAAGAATCCTGCTCAATTCTCTTAGGGTGGCCCTCAGGATACGAAGGTTCCTGAGTCACTTTACCCCCTCTAGTTGCAACTCTAACAGCAAAGTCATTATTCTTACTATTCAATTCATTGAGTAAATCTTTCTGAGCCTTGACTACTTGTTCAACTTGAGTGGTAACCATAGAAGCATGTTTACTAGTTACTTTGCAACTCTAACAGCAAAGTCATTGTTCTGAGCCTCTAGTTTCACCTTTAACTCTAGACATATAATCACTCAAGTGTTCAATCATATAAGCATTTTGTTTTAATTCTCTACCAAAATAAGCATTGAAGTTTTCTTGCTTAACCATAAAATTATCAAACTCATCCAAACATTGGCTAGCAATCTTAGTAGGAGGGATTTCAGCTTTATCATATCCATAAAGAGAATTTACCTTTACTACCTGTGTCGGGTTATCAAGACCATGTGTTTCTTCAACAGGCGGTAAATTAAGACCATGTATTTCTTCAACAGGAGGTAAATTCTTAACATCTTCAGCTTTTATACCTTTTTCTTTCATAGATTTCTTTGCCTCTTGCATATCTTCAGGACTGAGAAATATAATACCCCTTTTCTTCGGAGTTGGCTTTGGAGTTGGTTCAGGAAGTGTACAATTATTTTGATTGGTCAACATATTATTCAATAGAATTTCAGCTTCATCAACTGTTCTTTCCCTGAACACACAACCAGCACAACTATCCAGGTGGTCTCTGGAAGCATCAGTTAGTCCATTATAGAAGTGGCATCATCAGTAACATGCGACATATCAGAATTAATAGTAGAAGCAGGTTTAGGTGTCGCAAGCTTACTCAAAACAGAAGGTCAATCAAGTGTAGAGCTAGATGGCAGTTCCTTACCTCCCCTCGTAGTTGAGGGATAAATTTTGGTTTTCTCGTCTTTCAAGTTCTTCATAGTGACCAGCAGATATAAATCCCAAGTGACTCAAAGAGTAGAGCTATGCTCCCCGGCAACGGTGCCAGAAAATAGTCTTGATAACCCACAAGTATAGGGGATCGCAACAGTTTTCGAGGGTAGAGTATTCAACCAAAATTTATTGATTCGACACAAGGGGAGCCAAAGAATATTCTCAAGCATTAGCAGCTGAGTTGTCAACTCAACCACACCTGGATAACTTAATATCTACAACAAAGTATTTAGTAGCAAAGTAGTATGATAGTAGTGATAATGGTAGAAAAAGTAATATTTTTGGGTTTTGTAGTGATTGTAACAGTGGCAACGGAAAAGTAAATAAGCGAAGAACAATATGTGAAAAGCTCGTAGGCATTGGATCGGTGATGGAGAATTATGCCGGATGCGATTATTCATGCAACAGTTATAACATAGGGTGACACAGAACTAGCTCCAATTCATCAATGTAATGTAGGCATGTATTCCGAATATAGTCATACGTGCTTATGGAAAAGAACTTGCATGACATCTTTTGTCCTACCCTCCCGTGGCAGCGGGGTCCTAGCGGAAACTAAGGGATATTAAGGCCTCCTTTTAATAGAGTACCGGACCAAAGCATTAACACATAGTGAATACATGAACTCCTCAAACTACGGTCATCACCGGGAGTGGTCCCGGTTATTGTCATTCGGGGTTGCCGGATCATAACACATAGTAGGTGACTATAGACTTGCAAGATAGGATCAAGAACTCACATATATTCATTAAAACATAATAGGTTCAGATCTGAAATCATGGCACTCGGGCCCTAGTGACAAGCATTAAGCATAGCAAAGTCATAGCAACATCAATCTCAGAACATAGTGGATACTAGGGATCAAACCCTAACAAAACTAACTCGATTACATGATAAATCTCATCCAACCCATCACTGTCCAGCAAGCCTACGATGGAATTACTCACGCATGGCGGTGAGCATCATGAAATTGGTGATGGAGGATGGTTGATGATGACGACGATGACGGATTCCCCACTCCAGAGCCCCGAACAGACTCCAGATCAGCCCTCCCGAGAGAGTTTAGGGCTTGGTGGCGGCTCTGTATCGTAAAACGCGATGAATCCTTCTCTCCAATTTTTTCTCCCCGAACGTGAATATATAGAGTTGGAGTTGAGGTCGGTGGAGCTCCAGGGGGCCCACGAGGCAGGGGGGCGCGCCCAGGGGGGCAGGCGCGCCTCCCACCCTTGTGGACAAGGTGTGGGCCCCTGGCCTTGATTCTTTCACCAGTATTTATTATTATTTCCAAAAATAATCTCCGTGAAGTTTCAGGTCATTCCGAGAACTTTTGTTTCTGCACAAAGATAACACCATGGCAATTCTGCTGAAAACAGCGTCAGTCCGGGTTAGTTCCATTCAAATCATGCAGGTTAGAGTCCAAAACAAGGGCAAAAGTGTTTGGAAAAGTAGATACGACGGAGACGTATCAGTACCAAAAATAGGAAGGCATGTCATATTCAAAGGTATAGTGTGTAAGCTAAGCAGATGCAATTTAACCAAATTTGAAGCAATACAAGCTAGACATCTGGCTGGAGTGGTGAGCATGATCATCTAGGACCTGAGAGCCTGGTGGGAGGCGGGCTGCTTCACCACCATCATGGCTTTTTAGTTGGCTTCCAGGTGATGCATGTCTGTGCTAGTCTTGTCACTGGCTCAGCCAGTGCCCTGACTAGCTATTTGTCTTCTGGTGCTCTCGGGATGGTGGTTCATGTAAAAAATATCTTTCCTTATCTTGATAAAGACCGACTTCGGCCTTTCGAATACAAGCTAGACACCATATGCAACATGCAACCACATATGACACCGTGAAGTTAAAGCAAGCACCTGGGATGGTGGTTCACGGCGAGCGAGATCATCAACTCCAGAGCTACGTTCCCTGTCTCCATCTGCTGATACTACACCCTTTAAAGTCTTGAAACGTGTCTGGCCTAGCCGCGTACCACGCTGGAGCGACTTCTCTCTACTCTTTTCTGCTTCTGTCAAGGCAGGGTCTGAAATACCCTTGCATAAAAACGCAATAGTGAGAGTATGGGTGAAGTGTGTGCAGAACTAGTGCACTGTAAAGTAGCAGATAGTAGGTGGCTGAAAAATAAATGACAGGAGACATATGATAGCTCTACAACATTGCATGGCAAACAAAATTAGATTCTACTCCGTATGATTTTGTAATATATGAGCACAGGAAATGCAGGTACTCCTCCAGCACACCACCACATGTGGTCCTATCAAGATAACAGTCGAATAAAAATAAATAGGTCAGTCGATTTTTTTATGAACCATCCAATCTATAAGGAACGTGCAGATGGCCTTCGTCTACCTCCCGCCAGTCACTGTTGACGATCTTTCTCGAACCGCCAGCGACCACCGGCCCATACCCCTGCCTCCGCCGCCCCGCCCTCCCCTCGACCTCACACCACCGCCGTGTTTGGCAGCGTCCCCAGGCCATCCCTTTAATCCCGGCCGACCTCCAGATCGGGCGCCAGCAGCTCTAGGCCCCACACGCCCCTAAGATAAACACCGAGGTGCTGCTTCCCCGGCGTAATAGGCGGACTAGCGCCTGTTACACTGGGGAATGCTTCCGTTAATTGGGAATCAACTGACCAGGAATTGAAATCCAGGGGGCGGACGGACCTCTAGCTAAGGTGAAATAGTATATGAGGAGAAACCTTGTGCATCGCGAGTAACTAGGAACATCTAGTATCAAGAAGAAGCGGTCAACTAGTGTCTTCTGTGGGATGAATACCGTGCAAGCAGACACGTTAGATCTGCACGAATAAGGGAAGAGGAGTACCATTTTTGGTTGCTGGTGTGGTCGCCTCCACATGTCGCGCCGATCTTCTTCTTTTTGCCAGGGAAACCGATGTTTTGGAGGAGGGTGCAGGCTTGGACGAACCCATGGCCAAATTGTTGAGTGTGTTGCCGTGGCCGTATGTCGGCAGAGGGGAAGCAGATCCGAGGCGGCGAAGGACGGCGTAGCAGGAACAGCTCCGGTGCGGTGGACGGTGGCGAAGTTGGAGCGACAGCGGTGAGGCGCAGGACGGCGTGGTTGAACTGGCTCGGGTACGAACGGCTCGGCCTCGGCTTCAACTTGAAAGTGCGTTATATCGACTAGAGGGGGGGTGAATAGGCGATTTTTATGAATTCTTCACTGAGGAATTTCAGGGTGAGGAAATTCCTAAGCGAAGAACTACTTGCAGCGGAATAAGTACTTAGATGTAAACATAACAGAACACAAGCATGGTCGTCATGATGAAATGAAGACAAGCACAGAGTACAGAAAGCGTAATCACAGGATGAAGACAAACAGACTGAAGAAATTGAACTGAGGAAATTGAGAAAGTCTTCAGTCAAAGTCTTCAAACAGATATGAATAAGCACACAACAACTGTAATGAGGAAATGAAAGAGTTGAGGAAATAGAACCAGTAGGCTTGGTGAAGACAATGATTTGGTAGACCAGTTCCAACTGTTGTGATAGTTGTACGTCTGGTTAGGGCGGCTAGGTATTCAAACCTGAGGACACACAGTCCCGGACACCCAGTCCTGAACACACGTCTGGAAGATGCACAGTCTTCAAAGGTAACAAGCGTCGGATCCACGCAGGATCAATCTTTTCAGTGATGCTCAATCACTTTGGGTTTGTAGGTGTTTGGGTTTGGGTTTTCCTCACTTGATGATTTTCTCTCAAAGTCCTCGGAGGATGGGATGCTCTCAAATGAAAAGTGTCAGTTTCTCTCGGAGCAGCCAAACAACTAGTGGTTGTAGGGGGTGGCTATTTATAGCCTAGGGAGCAGCCCGACATGATAAGACATAAATGCCCTTCAATGATATGACCGTTAGGTGGATAAGATAATTTGGGACAGCTGGCGCATAGCACATCAACGGTCGGAATTTGAGTATCAAATACCTGAGGGCTATCATGTTCCTCACTGTGTAGACAATCCGCACTGGCGAATTCCTAACTCCTCAGTCAGAACAAATTCCTTAGCGACCAGAAGAACTTCGTCTCTGTCACTGAAGAAATTTTTTGAGCTGTATGAGATTTCCAATGGCTTCACTCGAAGGGATTGGTAGGTGTAGGATTTTGAGTTGAGCATCACATGGAAATTTTTCCTTAGTATTTCCTCGACCCCCTTTAACAGTACGATGTTTCCTATGACTGAAGAAAGAGAAAATGATACGAAAACAAAAGTCTTCACGCTTCATGTTCCTCGAATGAATGCCAAGTCTTCAAGATCACACCAATTTCTTCACTTTCAAAGTCTTCAGAAAGTCTTTAGAAAACCAAAATCTTCAGTCGAAGATATTCATTTTTAGGGGTCGACTTTCTCTGTAAATATCAAACTCCCCATAGACTTATAGACCTGTGTACACTCATAAACACATTAGTCCCTTAACCTATAAGTCTTCAATACACCAAAATCACTAAGGGGCACTAGATGCACTTACAATCTCCCCCTTTTTGGTGATTGATGACAATATAGGTTAAGTTTTCAACGGGGATAAACATATGAAGTATAAATACTGATATTGAGGAATTTGATTGCAAGATATAGAAGAACTCCCCCTGAAGATGTGCATAGTGAGGAATTTGCTTTTGAAGCAATGCACACTTGAAGAGTAGAATCATGGAGATCTCCCCCTATATCTTGTAATTCATACACGCATTTGAGATATAATATGAAGACTTTGAAATGCATGATGAAATATGGCGACTGATGTAATTCAGCATGCATGCATTAACATTAATGAGGAATAAGCATGCCGAAAATCTCAGCAAAAGTATCAGACCACCATAGAGTTTAAGTTTACAACTCGATCGAATAAAGCCTCAAAAGAGCGAGAGTTGTAACTTAGCAAAAAAACACCCATATATATAGACCTGCTTGAAGACTAACTCATAATTTCTCCCCCTTTGTCATCGAATGACCAAAAGGATCAAAAATGAGGACTAACGCACCTGAAGAATATCAAGATGATGGAGGAGCGCCAGCGTTGTTGGGGTCATTTGTTGTTGTAGGGCCTGCCGCAGTGTCGTCCAAGTCTTCATGTTCATCGGTTTTGCGTGATGAAGAATATGAGCTGGCTACCAAGGAAGGAGCCTTGACCTTCTTGAATTTCTTCGGTGGAGGAGCAGACCAGTCAAAATCTTCCTTGAGACCCATTTGCTTCAGATCTTCTTCACCATACAGATTTGACAGAATAGCCCAGGTCCGACCGAAGACTTCATGGAGGTAGAAATGGTTTTTCTTCACTGCATTGTGTGTAGCAGTCATGTTGTGAAGAATAGAACCAAACCGACGCTTAACCCATTTGTGGTTTCGATCCACCTTGTCGTGGTTTTGTCACGGCAGATGTCCTAGTGAGAGGACTTAGTCGTGGAGCCATCGCAACGTAGTTAGCTTAAAGGGGTTAAAATGGACTAAGGACGCAAGGAGTTTTATACTGGTTCGGCTCCTTGCGGTGAAGGTAAAGGCCTAATCCAGTTGATGTGGAATTTCTAGGGTTCCGATGACCAGGGAGCGAATCCGCTATGCCTGGCTCTCGAGTTGTTATTTCTTGTCCCTAAATCGCCGCCGGGTCATCCCTTTATATACGCAGGTTGACGCCCGGCGGTTTACAGAATCCCGAGGCCGGCTCATAAACGTGTCCGGCTCGGTTTCTACCCTTTCTTATCTTACAACACAAGTTACATATCATATGGCGGTTTATGTCTACGGGCCCTAATCCGCCTTTGGGCCCTAGGCCTCCGTGTTAGATCTCCTCCATAAAGCGCCATACTCCTTATCTTCATGGGCTTCAAATATGACTAAATCTTTATGGGCATAACCCGGCCCCTCCAGGCCGGTTTATACTCAGTAGTAATATCCCCAACATTAGGCCCCAGATTGATTTGAACCTGTTCATGTCAATCTTCAACACTTAGGAAAATTCCTCCTTTAGCGCCTTCGCATAAACCTTGTAATCCGCCATGACATCATCTTCCAAGATTGTAATAAACCGCCATGACGTCACCTGTTATTAAAAATTGTATATATCTCACCTTCATTAATGAGCCTCCGACAATCGAGGCGACAGCTCTGTCACTTATCCAATTTTTGGGCTCCTCAATTCTCGCGCCTGTCACTTATCCCTTCACCTTATAAATAAGGCCGAGGGTCATTTTTACTTTTCCCCTTCGTGCCCCTTCACATCGTCCCCTTCCTTGTGTCGACCTAACGTTCGAGCTCTGCTGCCGTCGTCGACCTTCGCTTCTGCCCCAACAACGGCCGCTGCATCACCCTGATCGAACCAGAGAACCGCGGCGCCTCTCCGCTGCTCCTGTGACACTGGTAAGTCCTCTCTCCTTCCACCCTAGATCTTGTCATTAGTGTTTCAGTGCTCATCGGAATTCGTCGAAGTTCTAGTGCTGTTCTTCCCTGTTCTTGTCAGTAGCGTAAATGACAAGTTTAGATCTGATATTTTTCTGTGCAGTGGTAGTTATAGTTTCCTTTTTCCTCATTAGAGCATCCCCTTCGTACAGAAAAACTCATCTGAATCTGATGAACTATTTAAGCACCTGAATTTTAGGTCTGAATATATTTCGGTTTTCTGACACGCCGCAGATCTAAAATTATCATATCAATCTGTGAAACCTGTTTTCCATCACTTAGTTATCTCAAATCTGTACCTTCCGTACCAGTATAGGCGGTTTAACTTTATAAATGATAATCTGGTTGGTACCATTAGTCCCCTTTTTAACTGCCTAATCATCATATTTGTAGTCCTGCCAATGTTAGAATCCGGTTTAACACTTACATGTGCCTCAACGTGTTGTCCCTCTGATCTTGCGATGCTTTATACTTGCCAGTCACGATCCTTAAACCGGTATTAATGTCTTTTCAGCTTTTCATTTGAAAATGGCCAAGCAATTTTACTCCTGCAATTGGGTCAAGTCTTGGGTTACTGAGGAACAATTGGACGGGTTAGTCAGACTGGCACTTTAGCAAAGAAGGAGGTCATCCACTGGAGAGTCCCTGGTCCAGAAAATCCTCCAGAGCCTAAGGATGGAGAAGTAATCGTGTTTATTGATTATCTGGGTCGAGGGTTTAGCCCTCCTGGATCAAAAAATTTCTGTGATGTGCTTGCTAGCTTCCAACTCCATCCTCAAGATATTGGACCACACTCTGTGTCCAATGTTTGCAACTTCCAAGTATTTTGCGAGGCTTATCTGCAAGAAGAGCCCACATTTGAACTGTTTAGGGATTTTTTCTATTTAAACCGCCGTACAGAATTTACAGACGGACCCAATACTGAACTTGGCAGGATGGCAATTCAGAAGAGGAAAGATGTCAGTTTCCCTCACGCCAAGCACCATAGTCACCCCAAGGACTGGAATCAGACTTGGTTTTACTGCCGAGATACGTCTCCAACTGACGAGAATCCTCTGCTGGGTTATCGCCCTCACCGGCTTACCGATAAACATCCATTTCCCCAACGACTTAGCACCAAGGAGCGATCCAAGTATGCACCACAACTTTCAAAGCTTCGGGCCTTCATTGCAAATGGTTTAACAGGCGTCGATTTTGTTCGTTGCTGGATCACCTGGAGCATTCTGCCTTTAAGCCGACGCCCTGGTTTAATGTGCGAGTACACAGGGGACTTGAAAGATCCTCAATGATATATTGACATTCAGTCAACAGAAGATGAAGTTACTGAAGCTGTTAAGAAGATACTAGATGAATCGGTGGCTGTCTGCAGCAAAACAGGGCTGAGTCCCTTCTGCGCTTCCAATAAACCGCCAGCTGTAAGGATCATATAACTATTGCTTTAATCCGATCCTTTTTAAATATCCTCTCAACATTTTGTCAATCTCTGACAGGGTGATGATCCATTCTGGAAGAAGAAGCCGCAGGACAAACCGGCCAAGACGCCTCGCCCCAAGACCAAGGCTACCAAAAAACCTGCCAAGAGGAAAATCGCTGAGTCCGCCGGGTTAAACATTGATGATGATCTGGATAACCCGGAATCAGCGGTAGAACTTGATTCTCTTGGCTCTTTTTTTGTACACCTCATTGACAATGACTATTATCAGCATGACGCTGAAGCCAGCCATGCTGAAGATGTAGAGGTAATTATCCTTTCCTCCGGTTCAGATCCTCTGCCAACACAGAAAATCCATCAAGCAAACCGGAAAGTAAGATTTTCTCACCCCCTAGCTCACTTGGACCCAAACTTTCTTTTGAAGAAGCAGCAACACGAAGCTCGCCGCACAACCCGGCACAGCGGACAGGTAGTTACCTCAGCCGGTTTACCGAACACTCCAGTACGGAAACATCGATGAGAGGTCTCTTATATTTCTGACACTTCCTATCCCAAGGCGGGTTATATTCGACAACCTCTTAATCCGTCTGACTCAAACTATCAGGGAACACCTAATTCCTCATCCGGCGAGTCAACGGCCACACAACTTCCAACCCTCAAGACGGTTCCTGGGTGAGTTATGCTTTAAATTTACCTTTAACACGTTATGTTTGCCTGATGTACTGACCTTTACGTCTACTCTTCTCAGCGCCAAGCCCAGACCCAGCAAAAAGGCCAAATTAAATAAACCAGCTGATGACAATATGGTCAGTGAACCGGAAAAAACTCCAGAACCGAAAGAAGCAAATGCTGACGCCATGCTTGATGATCCGCCGCCGCAAGATCAGGACTTTTTTGTTGAACAAGTGGAAGCTGATCCCACAGGCCATGCTGCTAAACCGTCAAGCCCGGTCCAAGTTGTTGATAAACCGTCAAGCCTGGTCCGAGCTGCTGATAAACCGTTAAGGCCAGTCAAGGCTGCTGATGACAAGGCAGATGGCATCATGATTACTGGCTTCGGCCACACCACCCCTGGCAATCCTGTCGCTTTATCAAAGCATAGTGCCAAGGAAGAATTTTCTACTATGGACAAAGGCAAATGGAATGCAGATTTATCAAGCTATGCCCATCTCAACGCTCAAGACATTCATTCTGGCTTTTTGAACCGTCTGTATACAAGTCGCGACTATGAAGCCGGCTTAGTGAACCTGATGAAAGAGAGATATGAGGTAACTGCCGCTTAACTCTGCATAACTATTTCTCTCTTATGTCCAATTTCTAATGTCAACTCCAGTAGCCCCCAAGGGCCAGTTTATCTTTTCAAGATGAACCGGGACTTTAGAATATTAATCTTGCAACTTTCACCTGTGTATCCCCCAAGGGCTGGTTTATTCTTTCAAGATGAACCGGGACTTTTAACCTTGAGCAAATATACATTAGCCCCCAAGTGCCAGGAATAATACTTGTATTGAGCTTGGGACTTGTAAAATTATCTGATAACAAGAAAATAGGCATTAGCCCCCAAGTATCAAGTGTATACCTTGTTATGTGCTTGGTACTTCGAATATGTACTATCAACTCCTGATATGTATGTCTCTTATAGGCTGAACTGAGCAAAAAGGAATCCCAAACCGCTGATCTTCAAGACAACATCAAGTCCCAACAGGCAGAAACCTCCAAAGCCAAAGATTAGCTGACCAGTGCCTTAGCAGCCATGGAGAAGCTGAAGGAGGGTTTCAAGAAGGAACGGGCGGATTGGGACATAGAAAAGTCCGCATTACAAAAGAGGGCTGAGAATGCAGAAGCAGCTCTTAAACCGGTGGTAGAAGAACTGACTGGTTTGAAGCGGCAGATAAATGCCATGACTACTGCTATGTTTGGTAAATAGCCTCATTTTAAATTTTAAACATGTATTATCCCATAAGTGGCCGGTTCACCAATGTTTGTAATGATGTAGGAACTCGCATTACCGATCTGGGCTCTGACATGCAGAAGAAATTGAAGGCTGCCTATACTCTTATAGAGCAATTATATACCGGCGCGCAACGGATCATATGTGCTGCCTCTCATAACAAGCCGCCCCCAACCTTAATCAAGGAAACCTTAGAAAGGTTGTCAATGCTGCCTGCCCGGTTTGAAGAATTAAAAAGATCGGCTGCAAGGGCAGGTGCTCTGACCGTGCTAACCCGGGCTAAAGCATGGGTACCTGACCTTGATCCGACGGATGTGGGTAATGGCTATCCAAGCTTAAGGGAGGATGGATCAGATTTTGATAATGATGATCTCCGAGCTCTGACGAAGGAAATGCGCCCCTTGGCTAGCAGATTGGCTGAAGAAACCGATCTTTCTCATTATCAGTCAATTTATGATGCTGACAACAAGCGGGTTGCTGCACCGATTCCTGATGCTCAAAATCTTATCCCTCCAATCTGTAAGCACACTTATGCCCCTGACGTTGAACCGTCCACACTTATAAGCGATGAAGCTGTATTCCAAGCCCTAATTGGGATCGATTGGGCAACCGTTGACTTCCAGCCACTGGGTAGAGAGGAGGAGGATGAACCGGCGCAAGATGATCCATAGCCATCAAGTCATCCTGGTGACGAGTCATGATCCGGAGGCCGGTTTAGCCTTCTGCGTACTGCAACACTTGCTGAAAACAATTATTCTTTTGGGCATTAAAGCGCCTTGTAATAGGCTAGTTCAAACACATCGTCTGCCATGCCATCGCGCATATTTGTTTTCCCTGACACTGTTAATCCACCATGCTTAGGATATATTATGTCTGCTCATAATCCGTAGCGGTTTATTCAAGTTGTTCCTGCATACAAGAAGTTGAAAATGTCCTGGCGGTTTACCGCCGGACGGGTCATGATGCCCAAATGTATAGCCAGGGTTTATAACCAAGGCTGTATTTGAAAATAATCAAATATGAAATAGATGATACCTGTGACATTGAATCACATCGTTGGTTTACCAACTTTTTTGCAGTAAGGGTAATACCCCAATCTTGAGTACTGATAACTCCTTCCATATTTGCGGGTTTATGATAAAACCGTACCGGGTTGTAATAAACACCGGATTATACATATATAATACTGGCGACTTGTAGTCGAAATCACACTGGGTCAATAAGCGCCGGATTATAACTGATCATGTACTAACAACTCGTAGTTGAAACCCAAGCCAGGTCAATAAACGCCGGTTTACGATAAAATATTATAAACCTCATCAAAGGAGGAAAAACTTTACAAACAAAAGCATAAAAAGAACATGCGAGGCTTTTCACGGGCTACCAGGCCCAAAATTGAGGTTTTTCATGGGCTGCCAGGCCACTGAGTTAAACCATTTTACAAAGCCTTTTAAGATGGACCTCACATTAACCAATCGTCGTTTTAACTTTGACAAGTTCTGGGTCTTTATGAGATTGACTTGTCAAACGTTCGGCGGGTCATACCAGGATTACCTGGACAGAGTGGCTTACTTAAAGAAGGCAGGATAACCCGGGGTTTTAGGTGAATACACCTGGCTTGATAGCCTATTACAAGGGTGTAGACTCTTTGTTCTTTGAGAAGCAAAAAGCCCCCAAGTAATTTCCCTGGTGGCCTTACGCCGATCAAGAGGTGTAGCTATGGTTCGAATACGACAAAGCCCCCAAGTTATTTCCCTGGTGGCCTTATGCCGATCAAGAGGTGTAGCTATGGTTTGGATACGACCAAGCCCCCAAGTGATTTTTTTATATATATGGCTTTATAAGCCGGATCAATGGGTAAACAGGACTCCGCTTTATAAACGGAAGGCCCCATGTAACCACACATGATGTAAGAAAAACAACAGAGATCCCGCTTTAGCTTAGGCTCCGGTTTATTATATTGATCATAATATATACATTGTCATAACTATGTACATAAGAAGAGCCTGTGGCTCAAGTATAGTAAGGCCGAAGATGAGCGATATTCCATGGCCGGTGGGTCTCCTCCTCCGATTTACGTGAGTCTTTGTGCTCTCGAACATCGATAAGGTAATATGACCCGTTATGCAAATTCTTGCTGACCACAAAAGGTCCTTCCCAAGGCGGGGATAACTTGTGCATATCAGTCTGATCCTGGATGAGTCGGAGCACCAGATCGCCTTCCTGAAAAGTTCTGGTTCTAACCCGGCGGCTATGATAGCGACGCAGATCTTGCTGGTAAATCGCCGAACGAGCTGCTGCAATGTCACGTTCCTCATCTAACATGTCAAGTGCTTCCTGTCGTGCCTTCTCATTGTCAGCTTCGACATAAGCCGCCACACGAGGCGAGTCATGATGGATGTCACTTGGGAGAACCGCCTCTGCTCCGTAAACCATGAAAAAAGGTGTGTAACCCGTAGATCTGTTGGGCGTGGTATTGATGCCCTTTAACACAGAAGGTAACTCCTCCACCCAACAACCTGACGTCCGTTGTAAAGGAACCATGAGCCGGGACTTGATGCCTCTCAGGATCTCTTGATTGGCTCTCTCCGCTTGACCATTAGACTGGGGGTGAGCCACTGATGACACGTCAAGCCGGATGTGCTCACGTTGACAAAATTCTTTCATGGCACCCTTGGATAGATTAGTGCCATTATCAGTGGTAATGCTGTGTGGAAAACCAAACCGGAAAATCACCTTCTTGATGAATTGAACCGCCGTGGCTGCATCACACTTACTGACTGGTTTTGCCTCTACCCACTTAGTGAACTTATCAACTGCCACCAGAAGGTGAGTATTCTTATCCTTGGATCTCTTAAAGGGCCCAACCATATCCAGCCCCCAAGTTGCAAACGGCCAAGTGATTGGAATCATCCTCAATTCTTGAGCCGGTACATGAGCACGCCGTGAAAACTTTTGACAGCCATCACACTTTTTGACCAAGTCTTCAGCATCAGCATGGGCCGTCAGCCAATAGAAGCCGTGACGAAAGGCCTTGGCTACCAGCGACTTTGAACCGGCGTGGTGACCACAATCTCCTTCGCGGATCTCATGCAAAATCTCACGGCCTTCTTCAGGAGACACACAACGCTGAAACGCGCGTGTCACACTGCAATGATGCAATTCTCATTTGACAAGAGTCATTGACTTGGACCGCTGGATTATCTGCTTGGCCAAAGTTTCATCCTCAACTCGCCCCGGTTCATATATGCCAAATATGGGACCCGTCCAATCCGGTATGACATGAAGAGGCGCCACCAACTGAGCCTCCGGATGAGGAACAGCCAGATCCTCCTCAGTGGGGAGCTTGACCGACGGGTTATGTAACACATCCAGAAAAACATTGGGTGGAACCGGTTTACGTTGGGAACCCAAACGGCTTGAAGCGTCTGCCGCTTCGTTCTTTCGCCAGTCCACATGGTCAACTTGATAACCTTTGAAGTGACCAGCAACAATATCCACTTCTCGACGATACGCCGCCATGAGCAGGTCCTTGGAATGCCAAGTACCAGACACTTGTTGAGCCACCAGGTCCGAGTCACCGAAGCATTTAACCCGGCTTAAATTCATCTCCTTAGCCATTTGAAGACCATGGAGTAAAGCCTCATATTCAGCTGCATTGTTAGTGCAAGGGAACATTAAACGGAGAACATAACAAAACTTATCACCTCGTGGGGAAGTTAATACGACTCCAGCCCCCGAGCCCTCCAATTGCCTGGACCCATCAAAATGAATAGCCAATAAGTATGATCCAGCTTCTCTTCTGGCGCCTGTAACTCCGTCCAGTCATTGATGAAATCCACCAGCGCTTGGGACTTGATTGTCGTCCGAGGCATATATTTTAACCCATGAGGTCCAAGCTCAATAGCCCACTTGGCAACCCGGCCAGTTGCCTCCCTGTTTTGGATTATATCCCCCAAAGGAGCAGAACTGACCATAGTGATGGGATGACCCTGAAAATATTGCTTAAGCTTCCGGCTCGCCATGAAAACACCATACACTAGCTTCTGCCAATGTGGGTACCTCAGTTTGGACTCAATAAGCACCTCACTGATATAATAAACCGGCCGATGAACCGGATACTCCTTTCCAGCCTCCTTGCGCTCCACCAAAATAGCCACACTAACAGCCCGGGCATTAGCAGCCACATATAACAATAAGGGCCCTTTATCAACGGGAGCAGCAAGGACAGGCGGCTCAGCTAGCTGCCGCTGTAGATCCTCAAATGCTGCATTGGCGGCATCACTCCAGACGAAGTCATCCGTCTTCTTCAGCATCTGATACAAAGGGATGGCCTTCTCCCCAAGGCGACTGATAAACCGGCTTAAGGCTGCAATCCGGCCTGCCAAGCGTTGAACATCATTGAGACACTTCGGTTTAGCCAGTGAAGTAATAGCCTTGATCTTCTCCGGATTAGCTTCAATGCCCCTGTTAGACACCGGAAAACCCAAGAGCCTGCCTACCGGTACACCAAAGACACACTTGGCCGGATTAAGCATCATCTTATAAATCCGGAGGTTATCAAAGGTCTCTTTCAAATCATCTATCAATGTCGCCTCTTTTCTGGACTTCACCACAATATCATCCACATAAGCGTGAACATTGCGCCCGGTCTGATTATGAAGACAATTCTCCACACAGCGCTGATAAGTCGCCTGGGCACTCTTGAGCCCAAAAGGCATAGATACATAGCAGAAGGCTCCAAAGGGAGTTATAAAAGTTGTCTTCTCCTGGTCCTTAACTGCCATTTTAATCTGATGATAACCAGAATACGCATCCAGGAAGCTCAAACGCTCACAACCCGCTGTAGCATCAATGATTTGATCAATACGAGGGAGAGTAAAAGGATCAGCCAGACAAGCATTGTTCAAATCTGTGTAGTCCACGCACATACGCCAAGTGCCGTTCTTCTTAAGTACTAGCACCGGATTAGCCAACCACTCAGGATGAAATACCTCAATGATAAAGCCAGCCGCCAAGAGCCTGGCCACCTCCTCACCAATAGCCTTGCGTCTTTCTTCATTGAAGCGGCGGAGAAACTGTTTGACCGGTTTAAACTTGGGATCAACATTAAGAGTGTGCTCAGCGAGTTCCCCCGGTACACCTGGCATGTCATAAGGTTTCCATGCAAAGATATCCCGGTTCTCATGGATGAACTCGATGAGCGCGCCTTCCTATTTCGGATCCAAGTTAGCGCTGATGCTAAACTGCTTGGATGAATTGCCAGGAACAAAATCAACCAGCTTAGTCTCATCAGCCGACTTAAACTTCAAGTCCGGATCATGCTCTGTAGTTGGCTTTTTCAAAGAGGTCATATCCGCTGGATCAACATTGTCCTTGTAGAACTTCAACTCCTCTGTTGCACAAACTGACTCCGCATAGGCCGCATCACCTTCCTCACATTCCAGAGCGATCTTACGACTCCCGTGTACTGTGATGGTCCCCTTATGACCTGGCATCTTGAGCTGCAGATAAACATAACAGGGCCTTGCCATGAACTTGGCATAAGCCGGCCGTCCAAACAGGGCATGATATGGGCTCTTGATTTTCACCACTTCAAAAGTCAATGTTTCTGATCTTGAATCATGCTCATCTCCAAAAGCAACCTCCAGAGCTATCTTACCAACTGGATACGCCGATTTATCAGGCACCACACCATGAAACACGGTGTTTGACGGTTTAAGATTTTTATCTGTTAACCCCATGCGACGGAAGGTTTCATAATAGAGGATGTTGATACTACTCCCCCATCCATGAGTACCTTGGTGAACTTATATCCTCCAACCTGAGGCGCCACCACCAATGCCAGATGACCCGGATTATCAACCCGGGGTGGATGATCCTCTCGACTCCACACAATGGGTTGTTCAGACCAGCGCAAGTAACGGGGCACCGCCGGCTCAACGGAGTTCACTACCATTTTATGAAGCTTTTGATCACGCTTGCATAGGCTAGTGTTGAAGACATGATACTGCCCACTATTCAACTGCTTCAGGTTGCTCTGGTAACCCGACTGCTGCTGCTGCTGTCACCCTGATGATTATAACCACCCTAGTTTCCCTGACTGCCTTAATTGCCATGTCCGCTTTGATTACCTTGAAATCCTGAGCCAGAACTGCCCCCACCATAACCCTGCCCATGAGAACCGGGTCCTGAGCCACCGGACGGTCCATGATCATATCGGAAAAAGATCCAAATTTTTGAACTCCCGCATAATAAAGCAATCCTTTCAGAGGTGCGTGGCTGGCCTTTCTCGCGACCCATGCTTTGGGCAAGGCTGGTTTAACATGCGCTCAAGATTGGGACCTGACCCTCCACTCCGCGGGGGCGGTTTACCCTTACGACGCTGACCATTATCCTGCGTGTTGGTGTTAGCCAAAAAATCTAAACTGTTATCCGCTTTACGCTTACCGCCGTTTCCATGACCCGCCGGGTTATGCTGCTGCCCCTTGGTGCTGCCGCTCTTCTTTCCCTTTCCTATCTTTTCATCTTCAGACTCAGGGTCCTTGGTACTATCAGAGTCGGCATACTTGACCAGAGCTGCCATAAGTGTCCCCATGTCATTGCAGTGACACTTGAGTCGTCCCAGCTTTAGCTTTTGAGGCGCGAACCGGCAATTTCCTTCCAACGTTAAGACTGTTGTATCAGCGTTGATGCGGTCCGATAAATGCAAGATTTCTGAAACCCTGCGCACCCAATGGGTTGTTGATTCACCTTCCTCTTGGACACAAGCAGCTAAGTCCACAATTGACATGGGCTGCTTGCACGTGTCTTTCAAGTTCTGGATAAACCGGGCCCTTAACTCGGCCCATGACCCAATGGAGTTAGCTGGCAAGTTTTTCAACCAAGTGCAAGCTGTTCCCTCCAACATCATGGTGAAGTATTTAGCACACGCCGCATCATCCACATCCAGCATCTCCATCGCCATCTCATAGCTTTCGACCCAAGACTCGGGAGATAAATCAGCAGTATAATTGGGCACTTTACATGGACCCTTGAAATCCTTGGGCAGCCGTACATTACGTAAAGCCGGGGTGAGACACGGCACCCCCAAAGAACTGGAGGTAACTCCTGGCTCCACCGAAGTTGTCGGACGAACCGGAGTAAGCTGACAGGCTGCGTACTGCGCCGCTAACTCGGCTTCTCGACGTGCTCTTCCTTGGTCCACCATGTTCTGAGCATCAGCACCATCACCCGCCGGGTTATGGCAACGAGGCGGGTTACGGTTCCGCACACTCTTGACACAGCCGGTTCGTCAATGCGCCTGCTGTAACTCCAGCTTGGGCAGGGAGTGGAATGAATCCTCTCGCGGCTGTATGAATAAGCCTGCTGCTGAGTCAAGGCTGTCTGAAGGAGCTCCCTAGCCCATCGTGTCTCAACTGCTACTGGAGACTCGCCTTCGGTCGGGAGAGCTGCCAACCGTGAAGTGGCGACAACAATGTTATCCAATGGGTTAGAGTAATGACCCGGTGGTGTTGGGATGGGCAGGACATTGTTCTGACGGGGCGGATCCATCGGGCGCGGCTGAACTGGCGCCCCCGTTCCAGGTGCCTCCACCCGGTTTACCATTGGTTGATTACTGGTTTCTGCTCCTGGTGTATTAAAGAGATTCCTTGCCTCATAAACCGGAGGCAGGTGAGACCGGTACCTTCTCCTCATGACATCATTTGACGCGCTCTGATCCAACATAAGCCGGAAAGCCTGTGCCTCCAACTCGGCCCGCTATGCGGCCATCCTGGTGTCCTCGGCTGCCAGGTCTGCTTTGGCCTGAGCTATCTGATCCTTCACTTTCGCAATTTCCGCGTTATGCTCATCCTGATTCGCTGGTTAACTTCTTCTAGCAACGTTGCCAAAGCATCAAATAAGTCGGACAAAACCTGAGCCGGCGGTCGCGAAGGGCCTCCTGCCTCGGCTGCTGTCGTCGCTACTGATCCGGAAATCATCGCTGCCGCAGTCGAGGAGTGCTGCATAGGCTGTGTACCGGCCATGAAGATCGCAACCCGGCTTGGCGGATCAAAGGGGTCCGAAATACTGTCGCCATCGGAACAGCCCCCAAACCGGCCATCTTGCAGCTGGTACAATGACTCGGTCTCTCCGGTAGATGATTCGTCATCAGAGTAAATGACGGTTTCACCACCAGATGCCGATCTATCCTCAGATTCTGCTCCGTGGATAACTCCCATGAAGGCATGCTTCATAGCAGGCTAAACCCGGGCGGGTCTCGCACGCTGAGCCGTTTCAATGATGTCGGTGCAGATGTCCGGCTTAGGGCCCGGTTCGCCGATCTTGCCAATGAAGACGTGAATGCCGCCGAAGGGGACCTGGTACCCGTACTCAATTGAGCCGGCCTCGGGGGCCCAGCCTGCGTCGTCGATGTAGAGCTTCCGCGACGACTCTTGGTCATCCGGCCCATAGCGTATCCCTTGAGCCCTTCGAAGCTGCCCTCTAATAACTTGAAACCATCGTGCGATAGCCCCACGGTGGGCGCCAACTGTCGTGGTTTTGTCACGGCAGATGTCCTAGTGAGAGGACTTAGTCATGGAGCCATCGCAACGTAGTTAGCTTAAAGGGGTTAGAACGGACAAAGGACACAAGGAGTTTTATACTGGTTCGGCCCCTTGCGGTGAAAGTAAAGGCCTAATCCAGTTGATGTGGAATTGCTAGGGTTTCGATGACCAGGGAGCGAATCCGCTATGCTTGGCTCTCGAGTTGTTGTTTCTTGTCCCTAAATCACCGTCGGGTCATCCCTTTATATACGCAGGTTGACGTCCGGCGGTTTACAGAATCCCGAGGCCGGCTCAATGACGTGTCCGGCTCGGTTTCTACCCATTCTTATCTTACAACACAAGTTACATATCATATGGTGGTTTATGTCTTATGGGCCCTAATCCGCCTTTGGGCCCTGGGCCTCCGTGTTAGATCTCCTCCGTAAAGCGCCATACTCATTATCTTCATGGGCTTGAAATATGACTAACTCTTTATGGGCATAACCCGGCCCCTCCAGGCCGGTTTATACTTAGTAGTAATATCCCCAACACACCTTCTGGTGAAGACTAAGAAGCAGCTCACGGTCAGTCATCACTCTTGGAGCTGTGGTGTGAGGATTTGGCTTGGATGCATTGGCAGCAGAATCATGAGTGGGAGAGTCATCATTGGTGGAATAAGATGAAGCTTTGCGAAACTGACCATCCAATGGAAGAATGCCTTCATCAATAACAGCAGCGGCCTTGCCCTTTTCATCAGCTGAGGAAAACGTCCGCTTGAGGACTTCAATTGGGGGCAAGTAGCTGAGGTGATTCTGAAAATCAGCCTTGTAGTTGAGTGAAGACCTTGTTCTGAGGAATCTCATAATCCAAGGGGCATAAGGCTTCAACTCAAATGGAGAGAGTGCAACATTTGCTAGAGTCCTCATGAAGAAATCGTGATAATTGACAGGAATGCCATGTATGATGTTGAATAGCAGATTCTTCATGATGCCAACAATTTCCTCATCAGACAAGTCGTGGCCTTTGATTGTACTCATAGTCTTCGTCAGAATGCGATAGACTGTTCTTGGCACATATAGCAATTCCTTCATGAGGAATTTGGTCCTTGGGGCTTGACCGGGCTTCAGAGCCTTCATAAGTACTTGCATGTAATGATCAGTGAGTTCAGGCTCCTGGTACAGGCAGCGAGCTCCTTCAAGGGGTGGACTGATGGGCAGGGCGTGAAGTAATTCAGAGGCCGGTGCCTTATAATGAGTGTTTTCGGTCATCCATTCCAACACCCAAGAGTTGATATCATCAGCATCGCCTGTGATGTGCAGGGTTGCATAGAATTGAAGAATGAGTTCTTCATTCCAATCGCAGATATCCGTGCAAAAGTTGAGCAGTCCTGCATCATGAAGCACACTGAGGACTGGGGTAAAGCAAGGGCAGTGATTCCATGTCCACATGAGGAATATGCTCATGGTCGAAGACTTTGTCCTTGTTGAAGAGCAGTGAAAAATAAAAATTTGCTTGGCTGGCAGTCCAGAACCGCTTCCTTCTAAGACGAGCAGAGTCATATGGGTTGTAGTCAGTGAAGAAAACATGCTCGCCGAAAAAGTCATCAGCCTTGAATTTTTGCTTCTTTGAGAAGGGATCCTTTGATTTGGGCTGAGGAGTATCAGTCAACTGCATCACCACCTCAGGAATCGCAATCTCAGGCTCCACAAGCTGAGGAATTTCAGGTTCTTCTTCAGTGACAGCCTGAGTCTTCACCTCTTCATTAACATTTTCATCAGCACTAGTGGCTGGAATTTCTTCATGGACTAATGGGGTTGCACGAGGTTCTTCAGATCCCATTTGTACTTCAGTATTGACAGGGGACTGAGGAATTTGTTGCGGTGGTGTGAACATAGGAGAGTTGGGGTGCTGACTTTCCCAAAAGTCATCATTCAGCACTGGGGTTGTACACCCAATGTCCACATCTTCATCTTCACTCAATTCTTCAACGCCGGCCTCTTCAGCAGTGAACTGAGGCATGGGCGATGAGACTATTGGGGTTGAAGGGATTGCATCCGCTTCAATTTCTTCATCCAACTGCTCTGACGAAGCAGCAGAAGGAATCTCTTCATCTAATTCACTTGGAATCACATATTCTTCATCAAAAGGAACAAGGTCCTTTGATGGCATGGATGAGACAGGAATAGCATCAATTGGATTTGCAAAAGAGCTGATCAATGGCTTCATCTTCTTCGGAGTTGAAGAATCTGATGAAGTTGATGCTTTCCTCTTCTTCACCGCTGCATGCTCTGCAGCTTTGGTCTTCTTCACATCTGATGCAGATGGAAGGATCGGAGTTGGTGTAGGTGCAGAGGAATTTGGTTCAATTACTTCAGGCACAACTGATGCAGTTGCCCTGACTTCTTCAGTTTCTTCAGGCACAACACTAGTGGTTGCCCTGGCAATTTCTTCAGCGGCTGGAATGCAGTCATCATCCCTGGTACTCTGAGTCTCTCCAGCAGCCTGATTGTCATCTGCGGTGCTAGCATTTTCTTCAGTAGGCTGAGCAGATGCCTCATCCTGAGGATTTTCTTGTTGCATTGGGGCTGCAACATTGGAAGCGAACTTTTCAGTCCAATTCACAAACCTAACTTTAGCTCCAAGCCAGTCAGCGCGGTATACGTCAAATTCATCACTGAGTTTCTTGATCTCAGATTGAATTGTGACAAGTTCTTCAGTTGTCATAGAGACAACATGTTTCTTCAGGAAGCGCTCTTTCTTGTACTGCGCTTTCTTGATCTGCCTGGCCTTTTCAAACTTCCATTGTTCTTCTTGAATGAAGGCAGTCAGCATATGACTTTGGCTAGGAGTCAATTTGAAATCAGGCATAGGAGTGTTGGGGTCCTTGTGCCAGAGATCAATATAATCAAGGATCAATTTCGGATCCAAAAGCAGAGGCACATTTGTGCCTTTGGCTCTAGCGGCCTTGAGTTGCCTGTCTCTCATGATTTCGGCAAGTTCTTCATCATCAGCTTCATCTTCATCAGACGGCACTTGAAAGGCGACCTACTTCTTGTGAGGACTTGGGCAAGAACCTCGTCCAGCAGTGGCCTTTTTCTTCAGCAGAGAGGGGCCAGTTGATGAATTTGGTGCAGCTGAGGAACTAGCAGAAGCTTCTGAGGCAATAGAGATGCCTGTTGTCCTTTGGCACGTGGCGAGATGCACAGGTGCTGAGGATTTGGTCGGAGCAGCTGAGGACTTTGGCGGAGGAGCTGAGGACTTTGGAGGAGCTGGAGCAGCTTGAGGAGTTGGCCGTGAGGGCTTTGAAGAATTGGCCGTGAGGGCATTGAGGGTGAAGCACTTGGCTTATGAGTAGGCTTCTTAGCCATGGCCTTCTTTGGCTTGCTTTAAGAGGCCTCAGCAGTGGTAGCAGCAGCAGTAGAGTCTTCATTAAATTTCCTCACTGCTTCCTTGGCCATCTTGGCTAGCTTGGCCTGGCGCTTGGCCCATTCATCAGGATAATCCTCACCACGCTTGAGGCTGGTAGGATCAGCTACTTGGCCAGGTTGCAATGGAGGTCTTGGGCATGGAGGTTTAGAGCGAATTTCTTCATATACTTGGGAGTGACATATCTGTATTCCCTCCATTCCCGTGCCCATCTCCTTTCTATCCGTTGTATGCGCACCTTGCGCTAATTTTTGTCCTCCTTGCCAAACTTGGCCTCATCAGGAGTGCAATAATCCTTGTATATGTCATCAGGGATCTCAAAAGCAGTATTGATCTCAGGCCTTTTTCCTCCTTTCTGTGGCTTCTTACTGTCAGCCATTTTCCTCAACTGAGGAATATGAACAACTGAATTTTCTGAAGAGGTATGCAACTTTTCTTCGAGGAACGCTGCAAATGAGTTAAGTTGATGAGAACCTAGTGATTCAGAAGTGGACATGTGTACCTGTGAACAGAGTATAGTTGCGAGGAATTTGGAGAGGCCATATGTGTTCTCAGAGGTTTTTCAAAAAGAACAAGTTTGAGAAATTTGACCAGATGTGTCTTGAAGAATTTCACTAAACGTTCTTTGTCTTAGGTTCCAGAGTTGTACAAATTGAAAATCCACACAATTGAGGAATCTTGAAGAAAAATGTTGCTTAGAGAAATGGATCAAGAACAGATGACATGTGAGGTGTTTAGAGTGTGAAGAACTTTAGGAATAAACACCTTTGAAGATTTTGTAGAAAACATATGAATCAAAGAGGGCAATAAAAGTAACTCTTAATTACCCTGCACGAAGAACACGACAAACTGGGAAGTGTAGATGTGAAGTTCGTCAGTTCAGATCTTCCACGCCCTAACTCGGCAGAGGAAGATAGCTACGGCGGCGGCAGAGTGAAGAAATCCACAGCCGGCGCGAGTACGACGGCGATGAGGTCGAGGCAGTGGAGCTCTTCCTCACCGGCTACGATGAAGTAGCGGCGGCGCTAGGGTTTGAGAAGCTCGAGTGGGAGAGAGATCGAGCAGAGTAAAAGTGAAGTGAGGAAGGGGAGGGGTATTTATAGACGGAGTGAAAAACTGTTCGCCCGAAGAAATTGGACGAATGTGCCCCTGACCCTTCTCATTTGCTTGACATGTGTCACCCAAGTACTGAGAGGTGGCGATCGTGGGTGAATAGATAAACATTTCACAGAATGCGGAATGGTTTGAGCGGCAAAGCCGAAAATATAGATAAGATAGGTTTTAAAGTACCGTTCGCAAAGTCGTCAGCTGACAAGGACACAGTGAAGATTCTGAACGAGTTTCAAATAGAACGCACATGAAGAATTTGTGAATAGACTGGGTTGAGTTTAGCATAGAGGGGGAAGGGTCCGATCACATTCACTTAGCAGAAAAAGCAACTTGAAGAATTAGCAATAAGTGAATGCTGTAGAGGACATAAACTCTCTCTATATAAATAGCCAATGAAGAAAAATGACGGAAACAGTGAAGATAATGCAAAGTTGAAGAAAATGAACAACTGAGGAATTTCAAAAATTCAGGAAAAACTCAAATTGAAGATTTTCAACTTTTGGTGGTGGCGTGACCCACCGTATAAGAATGATGATTTCAGACACCGCGTACAATTGTCGTAGGACTCTGAGAATCAAATTCTTCGTTTATTTCTTCACACTTAGAGTGTTAGTCTTCATTGATTGAAGAAAAACGTTTCTTCACGTGTTGGACATCTAAGTCATCAATTTTGCATAAGTGTTAGGATGAGTGTCCTTTTCAAAGAACATTCGAAGATTCTAGGATATTTAGCTCACACCTCAACTTGCTAAATCTCTTCTCATCCAAGGGCTTTGTGAAGATATCGGCTAGCTGTTGTTCAGTCCGTACATGCTCAATAGAGATGTCGCCCTTCCACACATGATCACGATGAAAATGATGACGAATTTGAATGTGCTTAGTCTTCGAGTGCCGAACTCGGTTGTGAGCAATCTTGATTGCACTCTCATTGTCATAGTAGATAGGCACATTCTTCATGTTGATGCTGTAGTCCTTGAGAGTTAGCTTCATCCATAGCAATTGAGCACAGCAAGAACCAGCAGCAATTTACTCAGCTTCAGCAGTAGACAGTGATACGCAGTTCTGTTTCTTCGAGGACTAACAGACCAAAGATCGTCCGAGGAAATGGCATGTGCCTGATGTTGACTTGCGGTCCACACGATCACCAACATAGTCAGAGTCTGAATATCCAATGAGATCAAAAGCCGAGCCCTTGGGGTACCATAATCCAAGTGTTGGTGTGTGAGCTAGATATCGAAGAATATGCTTCACTGCCTTATAGCGTGATTCCTTCGGTGTAGCTTGAAATCGGGCACACATGCGAACACTAAGCATAATATCTGGCCTAGATGCACATAAATACAATAAAGAGACAATCATGGAGCGGTATACCTTTTGATCGAAGTCTATACCATTTTCATCAGTGCATAGATGACCATTTGTGGGCATTGGAATTTTGACCCCTTTGCAATCTTGCATGTCGAATTTCCTCAGTACATCCTTGAGGTATTTCTCCTGAGATATGAATATGCCATTGCGTTGTTGATGAATTTGAAGACCTAAGAAGAATTTCAATTCTCCCATCATAGACATTTGATATTCTTCACTCATCATATAGGCAAATTCATCACTGTAACGTTCGTCAGTACAGCCAAAGATAATATCATCAACATAAATTTGGCACACAAACAATTCACCATCATTAGATTTAGTGAAAAGATTAGGGTCAAGTGAACCGGGTTAGAAGCCTTTCTTCATGAGGAATTCCTTCAAAGTATCATACCACGCCCGAGGGGCCTGCTTGAGGCCATACAGGGCCTTATTGAGTCTGAAGACTTTGTCAGGATGCTTTGGATCTTCAAAACCTGGGGGTTGAGCAACATATACTTCTTCTCAAGCTTACCATTGAGGAATGCACTTTTCACATCCATTTGATATAAAGTGATATCATGATGGTTAGCATAACCAAGTAATATGTGAATAGCCTCAAGTCTAGCAACAGGTGCAAAAGTTTCATCGAAATCAATTCCTTCAACCTGTGTGGAGCCTTCAGCTACGAGCCATGCCTTATTCCTCACCACAAGGCCATTTTCATCTTGCTTGTTGCGGTAGATCCACTTTGTGCCAATGATATTATGCTTGCAAGGATCTGGATGATTGACCAGTTCCCAGACGTTGTTGAGCTCGAACTGATGTAATTCTTCTTGCATAGCTTGAATTCACTCAGGCTCCAGAAATGCTTCATCTACCTTAGTGGGCTCTGTGATAGAGACGAAAGCAAAGTGCCCACAAAAGTTAGACAAATGTGAAGCTCTTGAGCGTGTGAGAGGACCTGGAATGTTGATGTCGCTGATGATTTTCTCAATCTGCACTTCGTTTGCAACGCGAGGATGAGCGGGTTGTCGTTGAGGAATTTGATCAGTATTTTCTTCAGCACCATTTTCTTCAGGTGCATCAGCATGACGTTCTTCACGTTCTGGAATGATTTCTTCAACATATTCTTCGGTAGGAATGACATCCCCGGCAGCCTTCAACTTGATAGTTTACTCAGGTGCAGGTTCATCTAACACAGAAGGTAGGTGCTCTCTTTGCGAGCCATTAGTTTCATCGAACCGCACATCTACAGTTTCAACAACTTTGTGGTGGACGTTGTTGATGACTCTGTAGGTGTGCGAGTCCTTTCCGTAACGAAGCATAAAACCCTCATGTGCTTTCGGTGCAAATTTAGAATTGTGATGAGGATCTCTAATCCAACATTTAGCACCGAAGACTTTTAAATAACTCACATTGGGTTTCTTGTCAGTGAGGAGTTCATAGGCAGTCTTCTTGAAGAATTTGTGAAGATATACCCTGTTGATGATCTGGCAACCAGTATCAATTGCCTCAATCCAGAAATGACAAGGCGTCTTGTATTCATCAAGCATAGTGAGAGCCATCTCAACAAGAGTCATGTTCTTGCGCTCCACCACGCCATTCTGCTGAGGAGTATAAGGAGCAGATAACTCATGAGTAATACCAAGTTCATCATGATAGTCATCAAGACCAGAATTCTTGAACTCAGCTCCATTGTCACTTCTGATGTGCTTGATCTTCACACCAAAGTTGGTTGAAGCCCTCGAGGAAAATCATTTGAAGACTTCTTGCACCTCATGTTTGTAAGTGACAATATGCACCCATGTGTAACGAGAGTAATCATCAACAATAACAAAGCCATATTGAGATGCATCATTTGTAACTGCAAAATAATGATTAGGACCAAAGAGGTCCATATGAAGCAATTCAAATGGTTGAGTGGTAGTCATGATAGTCTTTGCTGGATGCTTGGCCTTGGTCATTTTCCTAGCTTCATAGGCTCCGCATAAGTGATCCTTGAGGAATTTGACATTCTTAATGCCAATGGCATGCTTCTTCTTCGCGAGCGTGTGCAGATTCCTCATGACAGCATGACCAAGTCGTCGATGCCATAGCCAGCCTTCTGAAGCCTTTGCAAGTAGACATACAGCTGGTTGAGGTCCTGTAGAGAAATCAACAATATACAAGTCTCCTCTCCTAAAGCCTTCGAAGACTTTGGAATTGACAGCTTCCATGATCACAACACAATGATACTTGCCAAAGACAACAACCATATCAAGATCACAAAGCATTGAGACAGACATGAGGTTGTATCCTAAGGACTCGACAAGCATGACTTTGTCCATGTGTCGATCCTTTGAGATCGCAACCTTACCTAGACCCAATACCTGACTTTTGCCTTTGTCAGCAAAGATGATATGCTTCAGATGCGATGGAGATAAGGGAACATCCATCAATAGATTCTTGTCACCAGTCATGTGATTTGTACATCCACTATCGAGGACCCACTCATTGGCTTTGGGTTGATCATCATGCAGATGAATTAGTGCAGCTTACGAACTCATATACTTCATCAGTGAAGAATATGACATCAATTTCATCAGATCAATTTCATCAAGCAATAGAACAGATAAAGCAATGTGAGGACGTGAGAAATGAAAGTTCATTTCTTCATGATTAGCCTGCGTCCTTTTAGGCATTTTCAGGTCTCCAGCAAATTCTTCAAACGTTTCAGCACGTCTGGAGACCTGACCCTGCATAAGAGATTAGTTCCTTTTCTTCACCACCCACATCTGAAGGGGTGGCAAAGAGTTCATCACTCTGCGAGCTCCATATGAGAAAGGTGGCATAGAAGCCATTCCACTTCGTTTCACATAAGAGGAGTTAGGGTAAGCATATGAATATGCAGAGAAATTCTTCGCGGACTTATGAACATAATGATTAGAAGAATAATGCACATATTCATAGCCCTTAGCTCTTCCCTGTGAAACACAGGTGTTAGCACGATGATGTTCATATGAGGACTTTGATCCTTTTGAGGAATTTGATCCACGTGAGGAATTTGGTCCGTATGAGGACTTGGATCCATATGAAGAATTTGGTCCATATGAAGACTTTGCTCTGAGGTTCCTATTCTTCACAGGTGGTGTCATGATGACATTCACCTCAAAACTTTCAAGGCACCTTTTGGGAACCCAGATTTTCTTCACAGGGAAACCGTTCTTGCAGTTAGTGCCAACATATCTAGCAAATACTTCACCATTCAGTTTTTTGAGCAGTTTATAGTTGGAGTCAAATGACTCATCAGAAGAATGAGGAGATTCACATGTAAAGCCAGATAAAGTAGATGGATCTACTGGAGGTCCCTTTGCAGCAACCCATGAGGTTTTGGGGTACTGGTCAGGCTTCCAATATTTTCCATCAGCATTGATTTTCCTCTCAAAGGAAATACCCTCTTTCCTAGGGTTCCTGTTGAGGATCTGCTTTTTAAGCACATCACAAAGAGTCTGATGCCCTTTGAGGCTTTTGTACATGCCTGTCATGTACAATTCCTTCAGCCCTGCATCATCAGTGATACTAGCAATGTCCTCAGGTGAGGAATTAGTGATAGCAGAGACAGGTGAAGAATTTGTAGCATTAGAAGCATTTGAACATTCAGGTGAAGAATTAGCAGATTCACATTGAATGCACTTCAAACATGGAGGAACAAATTCTTCCTGAGCAGCGCAGATTTGTTGAGCAAGTAATGAATCGCGCTCCTTCTGATGATCTTCATAAGTCACTCTTAGCTTTTCAAGATCTTGCTTTCTTTGAAGAAATTCATAAGAAAGCTTCTCATGATCACATAAGAGAGTGTTATGATGACCTTGAAGGTTGTCAAACCTAGACTGAAGTCTCTGAAGATTTTCAGTCAAGGTTTTAGTGCGATCCATTTCTTCACCCAACATATCATCACTTTTGTCTAGCATGTTTTGAACCTTTTCAAAAGCCTTTTGTTGTTTAGTGGCAAGGGAAGCAAGTTTGACATAACTGGGTCCAAACTCATCACCAGATTCATCATCACTGGACTCGGATAGGTAGCATTCAGTTACCTTAGCACCTTTTGCCATAAGGCATGGTGTAGAAGATGATGATTCTGGTTCGAATGTCATCGCTTTGAGAGATTCCTTGAAATCCTCAAACCAAGGATCATGACGGGTTTGATGACCTTCATAGACCTCAGAGAGACGGTCCCAGATAAGCTTCGCATGATCGAGATGCATGATATTCCTGAACTGATTTTGAGACAGACAGGAGCAAATGACGTCCTTCGCCATGAGATTGGGAAGAGTGAACTTGCGAATGTCATCAGCTTCCGCCGTTTTGCACAGATCGGTAAGACCAATCTCAGTGACGGTCCACAGCTTGCTGTTCATCGCCATGAGGCACTTCTTCATCATGGCCTTCCACTTGGGATAGTCGTGACCGTCGAAGATGGGGCAAGAAACAGTCTTCGTTCCTGCGGTCGACATAACTAAAACTCCAGGCGGTTAAACCAAAATCACACAGAACAAGGGAGTACCTTGCTCTGATACCAATTGAAAGTGCGTTATATAGACTAGAGGGGGGTGAATAGGCGATTTTTATGAATTCTTCACTGAGGAATTTCAGGGTGAGGAAATTCCTAAGCGAAGAACTACTTGCAGCAGAATAAGTACTCGGATGTAAACATAACAGAACACAAGCATGGTCATCATGATGAAATAAAAACAAGCACAGAGTACAGAAAGTGTAATCACAGGATAACACAGGATGAAGACAAACAGACTGAAGAAATTGAACTGAGGAAATTGAGAAAGTCTTCAGTCAAAGTCTTCAAACATATATGAACAAGCACACAACAACTGTAATGAGGAAATGAAAGAGTCGAGGAAATAGAACCAGTAGGCTTGGTGAAGACAATGATTTGGTAGACCAGTTCCAACTGCTGTGACATTTGTACGTCTGGTTAGGGCGGCTAGGTATTCAAACTGAGGAGACACAGTCCTGGACACCTAGTCCTGAACGCACAGTCCAGGACACTTAGTCCTCACCATATTCCCCTTGAGCTAAGGTCACACAGACCTCGCCCAATCACTCGTGGTAAGTCTTCAGGTGACTTCCAGACCTTCACAAACTCGGTCACTCGGCGATCCACAATTTCCTCTTGGATGCTCTAGACCATGACGCCTAACCGTATGGAAGATGCACAGTCTTCAAAGGTAACAAGCGTCAGATCAACGCAGGATCAATCTCTTCAGTGATGCTCAATCACTTTGGGTTTGTAGGTGTTTGGGTTTGGGTTTTCCTCACTTGATGATTTTCGCTCAAAGTCCTCGGAAGATGGGATGCTCTCAAATGACAAGTGTCAGTTTCTCTCGGAGCAGCCAACCAGCTAGTGGTTGTAAGGGCGGCTATTTATAGCCTAGGGAGCAGCCTGAGATGTTAAGACATAAATGCCCTTCAATGATATGACCGTTAGGTGGATAAGATATTTTGGGACAGCTGGCGCATAGCACAGCAATGGTCGGAATTTGAGTATCAAATACCTCAGGCCTATCATGTTCCTCACCGTGTAGGCAATCCGCACAGGTGAATTCCAAACTCCTTAGTCAGAACAAATTCCTCAGCGACCAGAAGAACTTCGTCTCTGTCAGTGAAGAAATTGACTGAGTTGTATGAGATTTCCAATGGCTTCACTCGAAGGGATTGGTAGGTGTAGTATTTTGAGTTGAGCATCACATGGAAATTTTTCCTTAGTATTTCCTCGACCCCCTTTAACAGTACGGTGTTTCCTATGACTCAAGAAAGAGAAAAGGAAACTACAAAAACAAAAGTCTTCACGCTTCATGTTCCTCGAATGAATGCCAAGTCTTCAAGATCACACCAATTTCTTCACTTTCAAAGTCTTCAGAAAGTCTTCAGAAAACCAAAATCTTCAGTCGAAGATATTCATTTTTAGGGGTCGACTTTCTCTGTAAATATCAAACTCCTCATAGACCTATAGACCTGTGTACACTCATAAACACATTAGTCCCTTAACCTATAAGTCTTCAATACACCAAAATCACTAAGGGGCACTAGATGCACTTACACAACTACTAGCCGTGGAGGGCGTTGAGGTTGAGGTTGCGGTGGACGACGACGTCGGGGTATCGGCTCCGGCGTGATGGAGGAGGGCGGCGGTTGATGGGTGGGATGGGGTGGCGGACGGAGGACGCCGGGTTTTCGCGGCTGGTGGAGAGGTAGTTTTGGCGCCCACGCAGTACGAAAGGGGAATCGGACGGGGGGCGGGGGGCAGGGGGCAGGGGGAGCTAAGGGAGAACCATGTTTCGGTCTGGGACGCGCTTGTTTTTGGCTTTTTTGAACAGATGGGATGCGTTTGTTTGAAATTTGGGGAAAGTACAAACTTTACCCCCCTCTTAAATTTCGGACCTACTGCGGGTCGGGGTAGGATGGTAATCCCGGGTGCCCCAAATAGTGGGTAGGAGCGATTTTGGCCGCACGCATGTGTGCTTAGGCGGACATTGTGTATGAATGTTTTTCGGAGGCAGTTGCGTGGCGTCTAGATGAAGCTACAAACCTACCCCGGTTTAGACCTTTGGACGTCGGGCCGGTAGGTTTCATGGGTAGGAGTTAGAAAAGTAATTTCCTTCTACTACCAAACATTGGTCTCACGCGGTTTCGGGCGAGTAGATGCTCTTTTGGCGCTTCATTTGAAATTTTGAAACAGAAACATTCACGTTTAGTGTACTCTTGAACTTTGAGGATTGACCTAAATAGACAATGTTAAATTTGACCTTGTATGTGTGAAAACCTCATTAAATTATCCGCTTCTTTTGAAATTTTGACACTTGAAAATCCTATAACTACGATTATTTTGGAACGGAGGAGCTAAATTTGAATCTATTTTGTACACGACTATATATGCTATTATGTACAAAATCAGAGCAAAGATGGTGCCCCGATAACTTAGGTATGATTTACTAATGCCATGACATCGAATTCAAATAATTGAATGGACTTCATGTTGAATTCAATTTTTTTAAACCACCTTAAGTTGAATTCAAATGTATGCTAGTTCATAGCTAGCTATTTATAATGTTCATTGTGTAACTTTCGTATGTATAATGTGCTTTACACACACAACATGAACTATACTCACGTTTATATTCGATTGCTAAAGTGATGCATTGTCTGGAGTTCAAAATACTAACTATGTGGATCAATTATGTCGAATAATAACATAGACATGCTCAAATTCGATAGAATCTAGATGTCTGATGGATCAATGACCGTTCCTTACGCGAATTGCAAATATCATGATCCCATCCTAATATTTGGATACAATTTATATCTTTAATCAATGTGTACATCAGTCTTTTACGTGTAGTTTCACTCTCCATCGGTGGTCTCTCACACATGCTCGCACACTCTCTCCCGAGGTGTCTTTCTCGCAGACATGCTCTCGATATAACCCTCCCTCTCTCTCGTAACCATTTACGACTGTTTTCACTAACCTTTATCACAAGCACTTTCCTCTCACAAGGATACACACGCACAATCCCCATCGACCCTTTCTTTATACATAGACCTGCCTACGTGTCTCCTATACGCACATTATCTTTAGGCCTGTCTCTCACGCATTGTCTCACACCTCTCTTCCTAATCGACGAGTATGATTCTAGCAGAGCATTCTGTAGGATGCCCCTTAAAGTTAGGTTGGATGAATAGTAATACCAGAGATAAGGGGTTACCTTAGTCCGATAACCCAGGGTTACAAATCCTAGCCGGCTTTGTCAGTGGATACAGAGTCCTTCATAATTCTGCTATCGTTATCTTGTACGACAAGTCATCCATGGGTCTCCCTAAATGCGTCACGGGCCGACCAATGTGGCGCGGGAAGGAACCAAACCAAGGGCCTCACCTCTGCCCCCAAGTCTCGTTATCTTCTCACACCCACACATACCAACACAGACACCACACAAAAAAACCTCCTCGTGCCTCTGTACCCTCCCCCCTTTGATATACACACTCAAGGGAATCTCTCGCCGTGACATCATATTAGTCTCTCTCTCTCTCTCTCTCTCTAGACCTCTCTCATTTCTCGTGATATCTCTCCCACGGGCCCCCCTCCCCCCGCCGGCCCCTCTATCCATGCCTCTCTCGAATACATAATACACACACATACCTCTCTAGGCCTTGCCAAATACATCAACTACACATTCACACATGTTACATCACGTACCCCATTGATCTAAAAAGCCCTCTCTTCACGTTTATTTCGCATACAACATTCCTTTTGAATAAAGTGTGGCCAAAAAATTATTTTAGAATTACTACATATATACAACATTACAAAGTTATATGGAGGAGTATGAACGTTAATTTGCATTGCATGGTGCCCACAATGATATTTATTCCGCACTGTGAATTTTTATATTTTTATACTATATATAAAGTTAGTCATAATAAAGAGAAATGAAGAGCATCTCTCTCCCCATCGCATACACCCCCTCTACGCCCCTTTCATGTACGCACAATAACTATCTCCAGGTCCTCTAAAAGTAAGCCCCCAGCACATTCACACATGTTTCATCTTTCTCTCATGATATATACAGTGACGATCATTGTATTTGGAGCGAAAGCATGATAAGTACATTGGACTTCAGAATCCACTCGCTACGGTCACCATTTACGTTTTGTGGTTATTATACAGTCACGGGCTCACCGTACAGCTCTGTATTTTCTCAAGACACGACTAGTTGACCAGTTAAACGATCCACGTTGCACCTCTAGTGTTGTATCACATTATCTCACTACCATTGGGCCCACCTGTCGGCTTGTATCTACTCTTCTACACTCTTATAAAAAACAGAGTTGGTGATGATGGTGTGCCTGCCATCCTGCAACATAGGTCGTCCGATTTATATCTGATGGATAGGAAGGAAACTATGACAATTTTGCAAAAAGGTACCCACACACCTCTCCACATTTGCAAATAAGGCCTTCCCTCGTTCATCCTTTTCTCTCATAAGATAAACTAGTCATACAAATGCATCTTGATGTTACGTGCAACGCATGGGCATCTTGCTAGTAAGAATGAAAACAAACGAAAAAAATATTGGATGGTGGTTCGAAGTCATGACCGTGGGCACAGCGGACAAGGTGGCCTTGTATTGATATGCTGAGCCGTATGTTTTAACACACAGGAGCTGGTGTGGTCATTATACACACACGCACGCATGCACACGAACTGCATGCACGCAACACGCACACGAACACACGCAGCCACGCACGCAACACGCACACGAACACACGCAGCCACGCACGCACGCAACACTCACACATACACACGCAGCCACGCACGCACGCAACACTCACACGCACACACACACGCACGCATGCATGCACACACCACACGACCAACACACACTCTCACGCTCAAGTGCTCAACCTACACATGCATGCGCACACATCAGGCCCTGACAGACACATACACAACCAGGTGATTCCTGCGCACGAGTTGGAGTCTTGTCGCGCCTGGGTAAATTTGTGTTTATTTGACCTTTTTCCTATGTGAACTAACATGTGGGACCCACAAGGAACATGGTCAGTTTAATTAGTCAACATGGTGCCACGCAGACTATTTGGCCGGTCAACAGAGTGCAATCCGATGCCGAACGGTGTGCAAGTGATCGTATAATCACCACAAAACGTATATTGTGACTGTAATGAGCGTATTCTGAAGTTCGGTGGCCGTATTACGCTTTTCTCTCTGTAGGCCCTCCAAAACTACATGTCTACATATTCTCGCATGTTACATCTAACAACTATGCAATACAACACTACTACTACACTCTAACACAATAAATCATATGTGTTTTTAGTTTTACTAGATATCATATTGTTACTTAATTATTCAGTTTGCATACATTAAAATTGCCTTTGAAATGTATGGCCAGTATCATCTACCGCGCGGGAAAAATCCCAGCCTTTCCATTTTAATCGGGTTTGTATCGATGGATCGTGCGAAACAGCAAAACTATAGTACTATACAGTACAAGTGACAGTTCACCGGGCCGCCGTGTTGTGTACTCCTCCGTCGTAAGTGGAGCGCTCGCTTTCATAAATGTTCTAGTCCCGTTCGCCTACATGTGGGACATCATGCTACCGGGTCCACGTGCCATACCGAAATACAGTGCAGAGCAGCAAGGGTGAAGCACCCCAGTCATGGCGCCGGCGTAGTAATGAGCAATGAGGCGTCAAATCACAAAGCTGCACCTTTCCCGCAGTTAAGTTTGAGGGACGAAGTAATAATGCTAAAAAGGAAGTTGGAGGGACAAAGCAACCATCATTTCACTCGTTCCTAAATCCGCTTTTCCCTCATCTTCTTCATGTTTTTTTGATAAGATCTTCTTCAAGTTAACCACGTGTTGCTTCTGCCATTGTTCTGCCTCATGTGGGACGCAGATCGGCTTGGTAAAGCACTGACACGTGGGACCGCATGTTAGCAAACCGCCAGGCCAACGTCCTCTAAAAATAAGAAACCTCCCCCGCCATCTGCGGGGCAAAATCACCTCCTTTTTACTAATCTTGATTCTATAATTTTTTAGATCAATATAATTGAGATTTGTATAGATAGCACACAGGAGCAAAACCAAGTGGTACGGTTAAGGGCGTCCACAATGTGTAGCCATATGTGAAAATAGCTTTTGGCATCGATGGGAACCATTGTGGACGGTGCTGCCAAAGCCAAAAAGATGGAACTAAAGCTCCCTGATTGATTGATTGAAGGAATAGAAAAATGCAACGGCTCTCCTCTTGCTCCCGTGCTTGGACGCATGTACAGTATAGAGCACATAGTCTACTCCCCTGTCCCTTCTATCACAAATCACAAAGCATTGAGGCATCAAATCACAAAGCACGGATGAAGCAACCATCATTTCACTCTTCGCTGACTCCGTTTCTCCATTGTCTTCTTCGAGAAACCACCTCACCGCACTAAGCTGGACGGACGACACTATTGTGTACTAGTAGTACTAGTACATTTACGCGTCCTTTGGTTCAACGGACTTCCTGGATGCAAATAAGGCGGTTGTCTCAGCTTGCAGGCGACACTTACATCCGGTGGTCTCCCTCAACGGTGTTCTCCGTCGAATGCACTTCGCCAAACCACAATGTTCGAGATATCGTCGACGTCACCGTAATGGGGAAGGAAGTCAAATAGTTAGTACCTCCATTTTTTGTACACAAGGCCAGTATATCAAAATTACAATTTGCAAAAGGCCACTAACACTAATCAAGGCAAAATTGATGGGGTTTGCCTCGTACTAGCAACCAAGGACATTAATATACCCTTGCATGCATGCGGAAGTGAGAAGGTTGGTTTGCATGGCGCTGCATTAATCAAGCGATGAGGAGTGAGATGGTTAGCTCTTTGGGCTTTGGAGAAAAAATACGCATTTATTGACACGTCAAACGAGGATTTGTATCGATTAATCTCGCGAAGGAAAACCCCGCCTTTCTTTGTTAACACCAGTACTCCTATTACGTACGTACTTATCCTGTTTGGGTCTAGGCCTTGCATTGCCATACTTCGTCACACATTTTTGCCAAGCTTGCCTAAAGTTTTCAAAATGAAAAGGAGGTACACTTGCGCATGGCTGCCGCGGTCGCACCGCACCCTCACACGGTCGCTCCGCAGCCTCACACAGTCGCTCCTGCACGCCGCAAACCCAACCAGGGGAACGCACCCTCACTGACACGTGCTACCACATGTGAACAAACCAAACTTAGCCATCCTACCGCTGACACATAATTTTCGTTCATACAATATGTTTATCCAACCGCATGTTGGGGAGGATCCGTACTGCCCATGCGGTGGTCTGTTGGGGAAGACGAAGAGGTGAGGAAGAAGGGTTAGGAGACGTAGGATATTCATCCAACAGCCTAAAGTGGTAGACTGACACAAATGATGAAAGTCTGGCGACTTGCATAACAACATATGTTTTTACATAGCAAAAGATCCCTAAAAACAACAAAATAAAGAAAAACTATCACTGCTCGCGGAACGAGACGGCCTCGTCGTCGTTGGCTGCCGGCGCGAACCAGCCATAGCTGCCGAAGTGTGTCTCCGCACCGTGGTTGTCCTCGGCCTCCAGCTACTCGTTAACGCGGAGCGTGCGGGCTCTCTGCACGGACGAGAGCACCACCTAGTTCAAGTCGAGGACGTCCGGTTCCGCCTGCAGGAGGGCCTCGATGGCAGCGGCCTCCGCGCGCTCCGCATCGAGTTGAGCCTCCGCCGCCCGGTTCAAGTCGAGGACGTCCGGTTCCGCCTGCAGGAGGGCCTCGATGGCAGCGGGATCCACGCGCTCCGCCTCAAATTGAGCCTCCGCCGCCCGGTTCACATCCACGACATCCGGTTCTGCCTGCAGGAGATCCTCGATGTTAGCGGCATGCGCGCGCTTCGCGTCGAGTTGAGCGTCTGCCTCCCGGTCCTCCTTTAGTATCGCCAGGTTGAACCGTTGGTCCGCCTGCACCATGGGGGACCCGGACGCCGGCACGAAGTCGACGTCCATCGTCTCATACCCATCGGGGGCCTTCTGCGCCGCGACCTCCGCCATGAACATTGGATCGGCTTCCTCCTCCTCGTAGCTTGGCTCCAGAGAACTTGGGGATTGGCCCGCCGCAAAGCGAGCTTGGGAACGGAGGTCTGTGGCACCGACCGCCACCTCGATTTCTGCGCGGCGCTCTGGCGTCAGCATCTTGTAGTACGTGATCTTGCGGTGCACCATGGCTTTCCGGTGAACTAGGGGACGCTTGATGCGGGCTAGGGGATCGAAAGGTGAGGGGCTGGGCTGGAGAGGAGGTGTGGTTTTGGGGCAGTGGCTGGCGTAGGCCGAGCAGCGAAGGTTCTGGTGTGAATAGTGGTTCCGGTGATGACCGGTCAATCGGTTTTGACTGTACATCGCTCTTGTCGCGTTCGCGTTGCACCCCAGCACGCTGGACCCTCCATGTCGCTCACCGAATGGAACGCGCTTCGTCTTGCGTTTTCGCTCGCTTCTGGGACCACAGTTGAGAGCAAACCGACGTCCCTCCCCCTCCCCCGCCCGCGTCATTTATACTACCACTCCCTCCGTTTTATGCGGAGTAAATAAAAACAGAGGGAGTATACTACGGATGAGGATCCCCTGACATGGCCGAACCCATTGAGTAACTGACCTGCGGGGCCTAGCAAGCATGGGGTCCGCCAGTAAGTGAACGAAAAGGAGGGTAAGGCAGGGATACCTACGTCAGAGGATCCACTTCCACTACTACTCCCCCTTCCATCTATAGGGCCTAATGCATTTTTCGAGGCTAACTTTGACCAAATGTTAGAGTAATAATATATGACATGCAACTTACACAAAGCATACGATCAAATTTGTATGTTAAAGGAGCTTCCAATGATATAATTTTCACATTATACATCTCATGTACTATTAATCTTGTCAATAGTCAAAGGCGGTTTTGAAAAATGCATTAGAGCATGGTTAATAATATAGCCAGCCGATGGCTATAAGGAACTGCCATGTCATCTATAGCCATCATCTATATGCACTCATACAGTAGTGTGGGCTATTTCCCGCAAAAAAATATATAAGGTTGGCTATTGTATTAGTACTTTTTTCCATCTCCTCTCTATGTCTTTCTTCATATTTATTGTATTTAACTAGGAATGCGTATATAGCTAGGCTCTTGCATGAGAGCTCACTCCCTTTACTTTTTCACATATCTCTGCTCCACATAGGCCCTATATAAATGGAAGGAGGGAGCACTATGAGCACTGCATACTCTACTACAGATGTTGTCAGTACTCCACTAGTACTATTGGACAGGGAGCTTAAAAAAAGTTACTATTGGACTGGCTATACGTGGCGAAATCCTAGTAGGAAGAGCATGCGCGAGAACAAGCACATTCACGTGGTTGAAAACAAATTGGAAACCATGTCTGTTTGAATACAAATCTAGGAGTACGTACGAATCTAACAATATTGATTGGGCGTTGTTGAATGTTGATACTTTTTTCTGTAAGTTTGATCAAAGTAGAGATACTTTGACTAGACATAAAACTTATATGTAAACTACTAGAAAGGATCGGAGGGAGTATATTTGTCGAATTTCGGGTTCCGGCAAAACCCTTGAGGTTCGAACACTAGGGTGCGCACGAAGCTCTCTCTTCTATCTACCTGATCACGCCCTCACCCTCACCGCGATCTCAAAGCTTAGCTCGACGAACTCACAACACAAGGGACACAAGGTTTATACTAGTTCGGGCCACCGATGCGGTGTAATACCCTACTCCAGTGTGCTGGTGGTGGATTGCCTCTTGGGCTGAGGATGAAAAGTACAAGGGAAGAACAGCCTCCTGAGGAGAGGTGTTCTTGTGCTTGGTGAATGTGAGGATGGAATGGATCCAGTCCGAGATGAGTTGCCTCCTACTTTGGTGGTTAGTCCTATTTATAGAGGCCCTGGTCCTCTTCCCAAATATTGAGCGGGAAGAGATGCCACAACGGTCAATTCGAAGGAGGACAGCTAGTACAAGCTATCCTGACTAAAGGTGGTCTTCGCCTGCCAAAGGATCTGGTGGTGACGCCGTCTTGGGCTCCACGGTGACCTCTATCCTGCCATCCTGCTGGTCTTGGTCTTGTTGCACCGATATGGAAACCTTTGCCTGATGCCTCGGTACTCCTCGATTGCGCTTGCCTCCTTAGCACCAAAGAGGAAACAAGGACACTGCGCGCGCTGGCGCCCGCCTGGAGCCCACCTGGTCTTGGTCGTCATGGCTTGCGTCACGGGAACCTCGCGAGGTTCCCCTTGCCTTGATCTCTCCGCCCCTCGCGAGCCTGCCTGGTGAGGCCGCCCCTGAGGAGGTCTTGCGTCGCCCGCCTCGCAAGGCTTGGCTCCTCGCGAGGGTCTTGGGCGTTTGTTGGTGAAGACTCGCCGTACTGGGACGCTGGTGGAGCCACGCCGTGGGCCGGAGGCAGGCAAGTCTGAGGACCCCCCATTCCCAGGACACCGACAGTAGCCCCCGGGCCCAAGGTGCGCTCGGTCTTGGCTTCGAGGCCAAGCCAAAGGGCAAGGGCGGAGCGCCGCGGGCCCCAACAGCCTGCGGCCCCGCCTGACGCGTGGCAATTGATTGGACGTGCGCGTCTCCTCTTCCCCACGCTACCTCGGCAACTGCCCGACTTGACGAGTCCCTGCTGCATGCAAAAAGGGTTATCATTACCTGCGATCGTGGATTTGGACGGTTGGCTTCCCTTGGGCTATAAATGAAGAGGGAGGCGGAGCCCCCGTCGCCCATCTCTTCCCGCTCCGCTCGCTTCTTCTTTCTTGCTCCATTGCTAGTAACGACACCAATGGCGCCAATCCGAAGATCCCCGGCCGCGGAGAAGGGAAAAACTCCCCGCGACGAGCCCGGGCCGCTTCCGCCGAAGAAGAGGCCGGTCCACCGCCGTGACATGGTCGTGAGGCAGGAGGTGACAAGGCCTTGGTGCGAGCGGCCACCTCCTAGGTATCCGCTGCCTTTATACGCTCAAGACAAGGGCTCAGGAGGAAGAGGCAGCGAGTAGCGCCGCCCACGCCGCTGCCGTGGTCGCCGCGCCGCGGTGACGCGCGTCGTCGCCCCCGGAGTCCACGCCGCGGACTCCTCGCGCGAACTTGTGCTGTGGGCAGTGATGCCTCCGCGCACTTGGATCCGTTTCCCTTCATTCTTCTCCGCCGAGTTGCCGCCGAGGGGGCCCCTCTAGCTATGGCTGCAGCACGCCGACTGCGACGCCCCGGCGACCGGAGCAGAAGTTGAAGTCATCTCCTCGGGCAAGATCTTCATGACCCGAGGCTGGGGTGAGGTCGCCCGGGTTTGCCGTACGTAAGGCGCCCTCGCAATCCACTTCGAGTATGGCGGCGCCTCCACGATGTCCTTCCAGGTCTTCGACGCGGAAGGCCGTCGCTTGGAGTGCTGCCCCGGAGGGGGCCGTCAGGACAGTGTCTTAGCATGGGCAGGGCCTACTGTCCGCCTCGCCAGCGGCTCCTCCGGCAGTAGTAGCGGCACTTGGGAGTCCAGCAATTCTCCCAAGCCCTACGAGACTCCGTAGACGAGTGACAACAGCTACGTGCCCCCGAGCTCTCGCCGCGCCCGGAGCAAGGCTGCAGCGTTCGACCGCCGTCGTCGCTGATCTGGATGGGGTTGGCGCTGGCCTCCCGTGGCCCACTATTGATGATGGTGTCGGCCATGGGGGCGCATGTAGATAGGGCTCCTTGAAGTTCCTTCCTTTTGTTCCCTATGAGGAGTCGAGAAGTACCCCGCGGGGGCGTGTAAAGGGTCTCCAATGTATTTTGTTGATATTATCCTTATTATGAAATTGTGCGGGTGCGCGTCCTGTTCCGGCTCGATTTCCCCTTTCCAACCTCGCGATGGCTTGGTGCTCTACACCGACAGGTCTTGGTCCCCAGGCAGGCTGCAGCCGTCGCTGGTATGCCAGGTCGCGATGTCGTGGTCAAGGCCAGGAGGTGAGCGGCCCAAGGTCCAGTAAGAGCTCCTGAGGTGCTATGCTCAGGAGGTCCCCTTTAGCGCGCAAGCGGCCACCAAAAGGTAAGGAAGGGAGGCGACGTTGCCTCAATAGGGCTGCAGCGAGTGAGATTCCCCATGTCGTAGCGATAGGCTGACTCGGGCGCGAAACTTATCTTGGTAGTCTGGAGTCATTTCCTCGCGTTGCGCCAGACTCGTGCGTCGGCGGTCGTGGCACAGCTAGGTTAGGCCCGTGCGTGCTTCCCCCTCTTCCACGCTCTCCTTCGTGCTCTACGTCCTCAGGTCCTGGCCCTCGAGCGAGCTCAGCCGCCGCTGGAATGCCAGGTCGCGATGCCGTGGTCAAGGCCAGGGGTGAGGGCTGGAGAGCCAGTAGGAGCTCCTGAGTCGCGATGCTCAGGAGCCCCCCTTTTAACGCGCAAGCGAATCGCATGGGAGAAGAGGGAGCCCGCAGTACCGCCTGCTGTTGTCCTCAGGAGGTTCCTGCAAGGAACGCGAGGAGGGGAACAGATTGCCATTGTAATTGCCGGCCGGCCACTGGTCGCTCCGTAAGAGAATGAAGGCACTGGGGGCCTGGTGAGGTGACGCGCGCGGGGCGTGCCGCGGGTCAGAGCTCGACCACTCAGATTTGTCGCCGTTGCAGGGACGGACCCAAGCACAAGCGCCGTGCCAGCGTGAGCAGCTCCCGCGGTAGGTGATAGTCAAGAAGATGATAACCATAGATAGATTACGCATGGAGAGCAAACTAGCTTAGGTAAATGCAGGAACGGTACATGCCATTGGGTCGGACCCGAGTGGCTTGGGGATGATGCAGCCCGAGGGGCACCCCCAGCAAAGTAAGCTAAAGACATAAAAAAGAGATACATGCCGCAGGGACGGACCCACACGGCCTGGGAATGATGCGGCCCTGAGGGCGCTCCCAGATAAATAAACTTTGAAAATGTTACCTAGTTTCGTTGTAGAAGGGATGTTGGAGTAGCTGAAGATGCGTGGCGAAGGGGTTACTCCTCATGAGCCACCGGGGCCATGAGCCTCAGGAGGCTCCGAGGGCCCAGGCGGTTCCTTGAGGACCGTCTCCATCTCCGCCAGGACTGCATGGTGCCTGGCCTCCTGAGCCACCAGGACGCTCCGCAGGTTGCGCTGGAATGCGGATGCCATGCTCGGCAGGCCAAACGGCATGCGAACATAGCTGTGCGGCGGACCCTCGCAACGTCCTATGCTCAAAGGCCAGAAGAGTTCCTGAGATGCGGCTCTATTGAGCCCTGGGATGTCGATGCAGATGCGCAGCGCACCATCCTCTCCTGGATGGGGAGCCGCGCCAGGTGTGCGGCGATCGCCGCGCATGGCCCTTGCTTCCTGCAGCTCCTGAGTGATCTTGGCAATGAACTCCTGAATGCTGGGCGCTCCTTGCCCGGTGTCTTCCTGAGGGAAACGTGCCGCGAAGCACGCCTCCAAGTGGTGCCCGAGCGCCTCCCTCGTGATGTCGGTGAGGTCTAAGGCCCTCCAAAAGAGAGCCCCCGAGCCCTGCCCGAGGAGGGCACCGGGCGCGCCTTCCTATGTGAGGGAGGGAGGCGCCCTAGGCGTGGGTGCTGACCCTGACGTGGCACCGCTTGAGGCGCCGCTCCCCTGAGGCCCTGCGTGGAGCAGCTTCTTCTTCTTTTTGGGGATGGCCTCGGGAGGGTGCTCGCCCTTGCTGTCAGGGTCTTCGATTGCTGCGGCTTGGAAGGCACGCTCGAGGCAGCACACCGCATCTTTCTCTTCGCAGGGGACCGTGATGATTCCGCCGCTTCCTGGCATCTTGAGGACGTTGTAGCCGTGGTGGGTCACTGCCATGAACTTGGCCAGGGCCGGATACCCGAGGATGGCATTGTACGACAGGCGAATGTGGGTGACGTCGAAGTCGATGAGCTCGGTGCGGTAGTTGTCGCGCTGTCTGAAGGTGACAGGCAGGCAGACATGCCCTATCGGGGTGGTGGAACCGTCGGTTACTCCTGAGAAGGGCTTGGTAGGCTGAAGCTGATCGTAGGGCACTTGAAGGCTGTCGAACGTCTCGACGGATAGGACATTAAGCCCGGCGCCGCCGTCGATGAGAGTCTTGGTGACTTGTACATTGCTGATGACGGCTAAGCAGAGCATCGGGAGGGCGCCAACGGTAGCCGCGCACTTGAGCTGATCTGCAGAGCTGAAGGTGATGGCGCACTTGGACCACCTGAGCGGGCGTGTGGCCTCGAGCCTGGGGAGGACCGCGTTCACCTCGCAAGCAAACTGCTTGAAGATACGCTGAGAGGCTGGGGCTTGAGCTCCGCCCAAGATGCAGGCGATAGCACGCGGCTCCTGGAATCCCCTAGCCCCCTCGTCCTGATGGTGGTCATCGTTCCTTCTTGGTGGTGGCGGCAGCGGAGGAAGACCGGCGTTGCCCTGAGGGCGGTCCTCACGAGGCCGGTCGCGCCACTCCAGGCGAGGGCTACGGCCGTCCCAGCGTCCTTCGCCACGTCCTCCCCCTCGGTCGTAGCCCCGGTCGTTGCGCTCGGGGCGTTGACCGAAGCGTCCGTCTCGAATGGCCCTGAGCTCTTGACAGTCGTTTGTGTTGTGGCTGTGAATATTGTGGAAGGTGCAGAATGGTCGGCTGCTCTTGGATGACTCGGGCTGGTCCCGGCCGCGCTTCGTGTCCGGCTCTGCCGCGAGCACGGCCACTCCCTTGTGCTTCACGTCCTTGGACTTGGCTTTCTTCTCCTCCGGGTCGGCAGCTGGGAGCTCGAGGAGGGAAAGGCGCCCTTCCTCAGCTCTTGCGCACTTGGTCGCCAGGTTGAACAGCTCCAGAGATGTGCACAACTCCTTATGAATGGTGAGCTCCTCCTTCATCTTGGCGTCGTGGAAGCCATCAGAGAACGCCGAGATGATGGCCTCGTCCGTCACCTTGGGGATCTTGAGACGAACATTGTTGAAGCGCTGGATGTATTTCTGCAGAGTCTCTCCTGGCTGCTGCTTGATGCGGCACAGGTCACCCGCGGCTGGGGGGTGGTCGCGAGTGCCCTGGAAGTTGGCGGCGAAGCGGTCGCGCATCTCGTCCCAGGAGGAGATCGAGCCTGGAGGCAGGTTCAGGAGCCACGAGCAGGCGCCATCTTTGAGAGCCATGGGGAACCAGTTCGCCATGACTTTCTCGTCGCCGTTGGCCGCCTCGATGCTCAACTCGTAGAGCTGCAAGAACTCCACGGGGTCGGGGGTGTCGTCGTAACAAGGAGGCATGTACGGCTTGAACTTGCCCGACCAAGCGACGCTACGCAGCTCGGGGGTGAAGGCGCGGCAGCCTGCGGTGGACACCGGGGCCCTTCGCTGGTGCAGAGCTTGCCCTTGATGATGTCCGCGCACCGCCGCTACATGCAACACGCGGTCTTGTTGTGGTGGTGCGGGGAGCATGGGAGCGTTCTCTCGCGGCCGAGGGACTTCTTGGCAGCTTCTTTCTTCTCGCGCGGGTGCCGGATGCGGTGGGTCGCGTCGGGGGCCGCGCACCTTGGCGCCAGGACACCGTCTTGGGGCAAAGGTGGCGGAGGTGCTCCATGAGCTACGTCGCCCGCAGCTGGCGGAGGGTGAGGCAGCGAAAGGGACGGCACGGGAGAGCCCCCAGCGGCGCTGACGAGCTCGGCGATGCGGTCAAGCCAGTCTTCATAGAGGTCATCGACGGGGTGGTAGCGCAGGAGCTCGCATGCCATGAGCAGCGCGGCCTGCGCGTCCGTGGGAGTGCGACGAGCGTGGGACGATGAGCTGGCCGGGGTCACCGACGGAGTGGCGGTGCAGCCGTCCCGCCCCACCAAGGGGTGCAGCAAGGATGCTTGCTGCTTGTTCCCCGTCGGGCCGGTGACGGCGTTGGCGGCAGGCGATGGAGAATGACGGGGAGGCCCGCCGACAGGAGCCCTCTGAGCGACGCGGGCGGCGAGGGTGGCCCTGCGCTCAGCGCGGGCTCGACGGGCGTCCGACATGGATGCGATGAAGCGACGGGACGCAGATCAGCGGAAGGAAAACTTTGGCGCACCCCTACATGGCGCGCCAAATGTCGGATTTCGGGTTCTGGAAAAACCCTTGAGGTTCGAACACTGGGGTGCGCACGAAGGTCTCTCTTCTATCTACCTGATCACGCCCTCACCCTCACCGCGATATCAAAGCTTAGCTCGACGAACTCACAACACAAGGGACACAAGGTTTATACTGGTTCGGGCCACCGATGCGGTGTAATACCCTACTCCAGTGTGGTGGTGGTGGATTGCCTCTTGGGCTGAGGATGAACAGTACAAGGGAAGAACGGCCTCCTGAGGAGAGGTGTTCATGTGCTTGGTGAGTGTGAGGATGGAATGGATCCAGTCCGAGATGAGTTGCCTCCTACTGTGGTAGCTAGTCCTATTTATAGAGGCCCTGGTCCTCTTCCCAAATATTGAGCGGGAAGGGATGCCACAACAGTCAATTTGAAGGGGGACAGCTAGTACAAGCTATCTTGACTAAAGGTGGTCTTCGCCTGCCAAAGGCTCTGGTGGTGACGCCGTCTTGGGCTCCACGGTGACCTCCGTCCTGCTGGTCTTGGTCTTGTTGCACCGATATGGAAACCTTTGCCTGATGCCTCGGTACTCCTCGTCTGCGCTTGCCTCCTTAGCACCAAAGAGGAAACGAGGACACTGTGCACGCTGGCGCCCGCCTGGCGCCCGCCTGGTCTTGGTCATCATGGCTTGCGTCAGGGGAACCTCGCGAGGTTCCCCTTGCCTTGATCTCTCCACCCCTCGTGAGCCTGCCTGGTGAGGCCGCCCCTGAGGAGGTCTTGCGTCGCCCGCCTCGCGAGGGTCTTGGGCGTTTGTTGGTGAAGACTGGTCGTACTGGGCTGCTGGTGGAGCCACGCCGTGGGCCGCGGGCAGGCAAGTCTGGGGACCCCCGTTCCCAGGACACCGACATTGTACGTTCAAGAGCGAAACGAACATTGAATACCCTTTATATATGATTTGTGGATGCTATGATCACCGGTTCAAAATTTTGAATCCGCCTTACGTATCACACATTCACCCACTCGTTCTCTCTCGATTTCATCTCGGGGTCCGGAGATCAATTGAAAGAGGACTAGGGTGGGTACAATACGTTCGTTTCGCTTATGAACGTACAATGTACTCCCTCTGATCCCCACAGACCCCCCTGCCGGTCATTTCTATCATAGAAACAGACCAGACCTTTATCTCCTTGCACGACACGCAAATTGATCTCTCAACATCAATCGATCTCATCAAGATGTGTCGGGGCATGAACCGAATGGGATGTCAAAACTAAGACGGGAAGCGACATGTAGTGGAGGCAAAGGGAAACTTTAAACGAACTGTTTGTTTGTATGCATGTCAGAAAAATTACAACATTGGAAATACAAGCATGGTCTAGGCCCACATGCGAATGATACTCGGCGGAATGTTCAAATGAGGCATGCGGGAGCGACACGCTCATCGTCGCTTTACATGGTGGGTTTCAGTGTGCCGAGGGTGGCGTTAGCGCTGTGGCACGACCAGCAGATCAACACCCGACTCGTCAAGGATGCACGGGGCGCCGAAGTGCGCGCGCACCGCGACGCGTCCGCGGAGTGGTGTAGCGCGGCCAACTGCATCCCCAGGACCTGAGACCATGCCAGGTCGTCTTGCTTTTTCAATGACATGTGGGGTCGCATGTGAGCAAAGGGCATCTCCAACGTTGCCACGACCGCAGCTGACTACCCTGGCACACCAAAAACCCTCGTCCCTCGCGCCGTCGCGCGGTGCGTTCCCAGTCGGCACCAGCTGCCCGCATTCATGTCGTCCGTACGTATGCCGTCGTTAAGAGGATCGGTGCCCGAGGAACCAACTCCGGCGACTTAATGACGCACCCGGACGCTTGGCCTCACCGAAATGCGCTACTTAAAGCGGCAACGCCCAGCTAACCTCCACACCATAGCGCATCATCTTGCTACCTGGCACCACATCCGCCATGACCGCGAGCGCGAACGCTCTGTGGGAGAGCTTGTCTTCGGGGATGAAGCTCGAGGTTGCCACCCTCGCTCAAGTCGCCGCTCGATGAGGGAGTCCGGGATTAAGGGGTCCTCGGACAGCCAGACTATATACTTTGGCCGGACTGTTGGACTATGAAGATACAAGATTGAAGACTTTGTCCCGTGTCCGTATTGGACTCTCCTTTGCATGGAAGGCAAGCTTGGCGATTCGGATATGTAGATCTCCTTCTCTGTAACCAACTCTGTGTAACCCTAGCCCCCTCCGGTGTCTATATAAACCGGAGGGTTTAGTCCGTAGGACAACATCAAGAATCATAATCATAGGCTAGCTTCTAGGGTTTAGCCTCTACGATCTTGTGGTAGATCAACTCTTGTAATACTCATATCATCAAGATCAATCAAGCAGGAAGTAGGGTATTACCTCCATCGAGAGGGCCCGAACCTAGGTAAACATTGTGTCCCCTGCCTCCTGTTACCATTAGCCTTAGACGCACAGTTCGGGACCCCCTACCCGAGATCCACCGGTTTTGACACCGACACTCGCGACGCAATAGCGGTGGCCACGCTGGCGACCGATGACGGGAGCACCCTCAGCCACGCGTCCTACTTGCCGCCGTCCAACGTTCGGCACCGCCGAGGTCGGGGACTCCTCCGAGGATGAGTAGGGTATGGGAGGCGGCAGGGCATGGTGTGCCAACTGGCCGGTCCGTCTCCCTTGTTCTACTCTTCCTCGCCAGAGACCGCACCTTCACTTCACGGGTCTTGAACCCCGCCCCCGTACATGGAGATAGCAGATGGAGGATGTCCGTCGTCACCATAGAATAGGTTTAGGGTTGGGTTTCTTTTATTTTTCTGTCCTATAAAAGTTCGAAATGTAAGGAAAACTGTCGTGTTTGCATTAATCTCGGCCGGTGTATATGAACTTTCACAATAATATAGTATATTGTAGGAGTACTAGCAAGATGCCCGTGCGTTGCACGGAACATCAAGATCTTGTGGGAGAAAAGGATGAACGAGGGAAGGCCTTATCTGCAAATGTGGAGAGGAGTGCGGGCAAATTGTCATAGTTTCCTTCCTATCCGTTGGATATAGATCGGACGACCTATGTTGCAGGATGGCAGGCACACCATCATCACCAACTCTGCTTTTTATGGAACCAAGACAAAGCTAACATGCGAAGTAAAATAAACATATAGTCTACATACACAATTTATCTTAGGCACTCGAATAGTACGTCCACTACACATTCACGCATTTCACATCTTTCTACATCTACGGGAACCTACAAAAGGGTTAACGTAAATTGCCTCTCTCTCTCCTCCTTGATTTTCATGGTGGTGGGCCCCTCCCTCCTCCCAATCTACAATCAACAGCTCACACGTTTCACATTACGTTAATTACGTAACTAGGATTACATAGGGGTAGCATTACTCGTCCTAAAAAACCCAACTAAGCCAACCTCCCAGCATATCACGCGGGAGAAGACCCGGTCGCACCGTTTTAGTCGGGATTACCAGATTACTAGTAGTAGTATCGATGGATCGCGCGAAGCACCAAGTTCTTTTTCTTTAGGGGGCGAAGGACCTAGTTTATTAAAAGGAAAAAAGGTGATACACTCACAGCACCCCTGTCGCGGTCGCATTGCACCCCACACACGTTCGGTCCTGCACACGGCTCACGCAAACGGAACGCGCTTCGGCTTGCCTCTTCACTGACATGTGGGACTGCACTTGGAGAAACCGACCATGCGCCAAACTCCCCCTGCCCCCCCAAAAAATTCCCCCCAAATCCCAAATTCAATCGCCCTTCGGCCAACTAGCCAATAATATTCCCCAAACCCCCTCCGCCCATCCCCCTCCACTCCATTCGCTCCGCCAAAGCTTCCCTCCCCGCCATGCCGATACGTCGGCGCCGCGGTTCATCGAGGGGACGCAAGGCGGTCCTCTCGCTCCCACAGTACGCTCTCATAGACTTTCGTCCTCTAGCCGCGCCGCCACCGATGGCGGCGTTCTTGTGGAGGCGCATGGGGGCCAGCAACGCCACCGCTGGCGACGTTCGGGTGGAGACGCACGGCGGTCAGTGAAAGTGCGTTATATCGACTAGAGGGGGGTGAATAGGCGATTTTTATGAATTCTTCACTGAGGAATTTCAGGGTGAGGAAATTCCTAAGCGAAGAACTACTTGCAGCGGAATAAGTACTCAGATGTAAACATAACAGAACATAGGCATGGTCATCATGATGAAATGAAGACAAGCCCAGAGTACAGAAAGCGTAAACACAGGATAACACAGGATAAAGACAAACAGACTGAAGAAATTCAACTGAGGAAATTGAGAAAGTCTTCAGTCAAAGTCTTCAAACATATATGAACAAGCACCCAACAACAGTAATGAGGAAATGAAAGAGTTGAGGAACTAGAACCAGTAAGCTTGGTGAAGACAATGATTTGGTAGACCAGTTCCAACTGCTGTCTCAGTTGTACATCTGGTTGGAGCGGCTAGGTATTTAAACCTAAGGACACACAGTCCTCACCGTATTCACCTTGAGCTAAGGTCACACAGACCTCGCCCAATCACTCGTGGTAAGTCTTCAGCTGACTTCCGAACCTTCACAAACTCGGTCACTCGGCGATCCACAATTTCCTCTTAGATGCTCTAGACCATGACGCCTAACCGTCTGGAAGAGGCACGGTCTTCAAAGGTAACAAGCGTCGGATCCACACAGGATCAATCTCTTCAGTGATGCTCAATCACTTTGGGTTTGTAGGTGTTTGGGTTTGGGTTTCCTCACTTGATGATTTTCTCTCAAAGTCCTCGAAGGATGGGATGCTCTCAAATGACAAGTGTCAGTTTCTCTCGGAGCAGCCAACCAGCTAGTGGTTGTAGGGGCGGCTATTTATAGCCTAGGGAGCAGCCCGACATGATAAGATATAAATGCCCTTCAATGATATGACCATTAGGTGGGTAGATATTTTGGGACAGCTGGCGCATAGCACAGCAACGGTCGGAATTTTGAGTATCAAATTTATCAGGGCTATCATGATCCTCACTGTGTAGGCAATCTGCACTGGCGAATTCCTAACTCCTCAGTCAGAACAAATTCCTCAGAGACCAGAAGAACTTCGTCTCTGTCACTGAAGAAATTGACTGAGCTATATGAGATTTCCAATGGCTTCACTCCTAGGGATTGGTAGGTGTAGGATTTTGAGTTGAGCATCACTTGTAAATTTTTCCTTAGTATTTCCTCGACCCCCTTTAACAGTATGGTGTTTCCTATGACTCAAGAAAGAGAAAATGAAACTACGAAAACAAAAGTCTTCACCCTTCATGTTCCTCGAATGAATGCCAAGTCTTCAAGGTCACACCAATTTCTTCACTTTCAAAGTCTTCAGAAAGTCTTCAGAAATCAAAAGTCTTCAGTCGAAGACATTCATTTTTAGGGGTCGACTTTCTATGTAAATATCAAACTCCTCATAGACTTGTAGACCTGTGTACACTCATAAACACATTAGTCCCTTAACCTATAAGTCTTCAATACACCAAAATCACTAAGGAGCACTAGATGCACTTACAATGTCTGGCCTAGATGCACATAAGTACAATAAAGAACCAATCATGGAGCGGTATACCTTTTGATCGAAGTCAATACCATTTTCATCAGTACATAGATGGCCATTTGTGGGCATAGCGATTTTGACGCCTTTGCAATCTTGCATGCCAAATTTCCACAGTACATCCTTGAAGTATTTCTCCTGAGATATGAATATGCCATTGCGTTGTTGACGAATTTGAAGACCTAAGAAGAATTTCAATTCTCCCATCATAGACATTTGATATTCTTCACTCATCATATAGGCAAATTCATCACTGTAACATTGGTCAGTACAGCCAAAAATGATATCATCAACATAAATTTGGCACACAAACAATTCACCATCATAAGATTTAGTGAAAAGAGTTGGGTCAAGTGAACCGGGTTTGAAGCCTTTCTTCATGAGGATTTCCTTCAAAATATCATACCACGCCCGAGGGGCCTGCTTGAGGCCATAGAGGGCCTTATTGAGTCTGAAGACTTTGTCGGGATGCTTTGGATCTTGCAAACCTGGGGGTTGAGCATCCTCAAGCTTACCATTGAGGAATGCACTTTTCACATCCATTTGATATAAAGTGATATCATGATGGTTAGCATAAGCAACTAATATGCGAATAGCCTCAAGTCTAGCAACTGGTGCAAAAGTTTCATCGAAATCAATTCCTTCAACCTGTGTGTAGCCTTGAGCTACATGCCGTGCCTTATTCCTCACCACAAGGCCATTTTAATCTTGCTTGTTGCGGTAGATCCATTTTGTGCCGAGGATATTGTGCTTGCGAGGATCTGGACATTTAACCAGTTCCCAGACGTTGTTGAGCTCAAACTGATGTAATTCTTCTTGCATAGCTTGAATCCACTCAGGCTCCAGAAATGCTTCATCTACCTTAGTGGGCTCTGTGATAGAGACGAAAGAAAAGTGCCCACAAAAGTTAGACGAATGTGACGCTTTTGAGCGTGTGAGAGGACCTGGAATGTTGATGTCGCTGATGATTTTCTCAATCTGCACTTCGTTTGCAACGCGAGGATGAGCGGCTTGTCGTTGAGGAATTTGAGCACCATTTTCTTCAGCACCATTTTCTTCAGGTGCATCAGCATGATGTTCTTCACGTTTTGGAATGATTTCTTCAACAGATTCTTGGTAGGAATGACATCCTCAGTAGCCTTGAACTTGATACTTTCCTCAGGTGACTGTTCATCTAACACAGAAGGTAGGTGCTCTCTTTGCGAGCCATTAGTTTCATCGAACCGCACATCTACAGTTTCAACAACTTTGTGGTGGACGTTGTTGATGACTCTGTAGGTGTGCGAGTCCTTTCCGTAACCAAGCATAAAACCCTCATGTGCTTTCGGTGCAAATTTAGAGTTGTGATGGGGATCTCTAATCCAACATTTAGCACCGAAGACTTTGGAATAACTCACATTGGGTTTCTTGTCAGTGAGGAGTTCGTATGCTGTCTTCTTGAAGAATTTGTGAAGATATACCTTGTTGATGATGTGGCACGCAGTATCAATTGCCTCATTCCAGAAACGACGAGGCATCTTGTACTCATCAAGCATAGTGCGAGCCATCTCAACAAGAGTCCTGTTCTTGCGCTCCACGATGCCATTCTGCTGAGGAGTATAAGGAGCAGATAACTCATGAGTAATACCAAGTTCATCAAGGTAGTCATCAAGACCAGAATTCTTGAACTCAGTTCAATTGTCACTTCTGATGTGCTTAATCTTCACACCAAAGTTGGTTGAAGCCCTCGAGGAAAATCGTTCGAAAACTTCCTGCACCTCATGTTTGTAAGTGAAAATATGCACTCATGTGTAACGAGAATAATCATCAATAATAACAAAGCCATATCGGGATGCATCATTTGTAACTGCTGAATAATGATTAGGACCAAAGAGATCCATGTGAAGCAATTCAAATGGTCGAGTGGTAGTCATGATTGTCTTTGCTGGATGTTTGGCCTTGGTCATCTTTCCAGCTTCGCAGGCTCCACACAAGTGATCCTTGAAGAAATTGACATTCTCAATGCCAATGACATGCTTCTTCTTCGCGAGCGTCTGCAAATTCCTCATGCTGGCATGACCTAGTCGTCGATGCCATAGCCAGCCTTCAGAAGCTTTTGCAAGTAGACATATAGCTGGTTGTGGTCCTCTAGAGAAATCAACAATATACAGATCTTCTCTCCTAAAACCTTTGAAGACTTTGAAATTGTCAGCTTCCATGATAACAACACAACGATACTTTACAAAGGTGACAACCATATCAAGATCACAAAGCATTGAGACAGACATGAGGTTGTATCCTAAGGACTCGACAAGCATGACTTTGTCCATGCGTCGATCCTTTGAGATCGCAACCTTACCTAGACCCAATACCTGACTTTTGCCTTTGTTAGCGAAGATGATATGCTTCAGATGCGATGGAGATAAGGGGAAATCCATCAATAGATTCTTGTCACCAGTCATGTGATTTGTACATCCACTATCGAGGACCCACTCATTGGCTTTGGGCTGATCATCCTGCAGATCAATTAGTGCAGCTTACGAACTCATATACTTCATCAGTGAAGAATATGACATCAATTTCATCAGATTAATTTCATCAAGCAATAGAACAGATAAAGCAGTATGAGGATGTGAGAAATGAAGATTCATTTCTTCATGATTAGCCTGCGTCCTTTCAGGCAATTTCAGGTCTCCAGCAAATTCTTCAGACGTTTGAGCATGTCTGGAGACCTGACCCTGCATAAGAGATTAGTTCTTTTTCTTGACCACCCACATCTGAAGGGGTGGCAAAGAGTTCATCAATCTGCGAGCTCCATACGAGAAAGGTGGCATAGAAGCTAGTCCACTTTGTTTCACATAAGAGGAGTTAGGGTAAGCATATGAATAAGCAGAGAAATTCTTTGAGGACTTATGAACATAATGGTTAGAAGAATAATGCTCATATTCATAGCCCTTAAATCTTCTCTACGAGACAGTAGTGTTAGCACGATGATGTTCATATGAGGACTTTGATCCTCTTGAGGAATTTGATCCACGTGAGGAATTTGATCTGGGGTTCCTATTCTTCACAGGTGGTGTCATGAGGACATTCACCTGAAGACTTTCAAGGCACCTTTTGGGAACCATTCCTGCGGTTAGTGCCAACATATCTAGCAAATACTTCACCATTCTGCTTTTTGAACAGTTTATAGTTGGAGTCAAATGACTCATCAGCAGAATGAGGAGATTGAAATGTAAAGCCACATAAGGTAGATGGATCTACTGGAGGTCCCTTTGCAGCAACCCATGAGGTTTTGGGATACTGCTCAGGCTTCCAGTATGTCCCATCAGCATTGAGTTTCCTCTCAAAGGCAATACCCTCTTTCCTAGGGTTCCTGTTGAGGATCTGCTTTTTAAGCACATCACAAAGAGTCTGATGCCCTTTGAGGCTTTTGTACATGCCTGTCATGTACAATTCCTTTAGCCCTGCATCATCAGCGATACTAGCATTGTCCTCAGATGAGGAATTAGTGATAGCAGAGACAGGTGAAGAATTTGTAACATTAGAAGCATTTGAACATTCAGGTGAAGAATTAGCAGATTCACGTTCAATGCACTTCAAACATGGAGGAATAATTCTTCCTGAGAAGCGCTGATTTGTTGAGCAAGTAATGAATCGCGCTCCTTCTGAAGATCTTCATAACTCACTCTTAGCTTTTCAAGGTCTTGCTTTCTTTGAAGAAATTCATAGGAAAGCTTCTCATGATCAGATAAGAGAGTGTTATGATGACTTTGAAGGTTGTCAAACTTAGACTGAAGCCTCTGAAGATTTTCAGTCAAGGTTTTAGTGCGATCCATTTCTTCACCCAACATATCATCACTTTTGTCTAGCATGTTTTGAACCTTTTCAAAAGCCTTTTGTTGTTTCACAGCATTTTAGCAAGTTTAGAGTAGCTAGGCTTGAGGTTTTCATCAGATTCATCCTCACTTGATTCAGAGGAGGGGTATTTGAGTACCTTGGCACCCTTTGCCATGAAGCAATAGGTGGGAGTGTAGTCATCATTGCCTTCATCAGCCTTGTTGGTGAAGCCATTTTCTTCAGTGTTGAAGATGGACTTGCTGACGAACGCAGTAGCGAGAGCTAGACTCGCCACACCAGATTCTGACTCCTCAGATGCCTCCTCTTCCTCATGTTCCTCAGATTCAGCTTCAGAGTACATTTCCTTGCCAATGAATGCCCGAGCCTTCTTGGAGCTGCCCTTCTTGTGAGATGAAGACTTGGAGGATTTTGATGATGAAGACTTTGAAGATTTCTTCTTCTTCTTCGCGTCATCAGAACTGTAATCCTTGTATTTCTTCTTCTTTGATTCCTTTTCCCACTGAGGACAATCTTCAATGTAGTGACCAGGTTTCTTGCATTTGTGGCATAGCCTCTTCTTGTAGTCACTGGATGAGGAATCATTGCTCCTTGAAGATTTTCCAAAGCGACCACATCTTGAGAACTTCTGGAATTTCTTCACGAGGAGTGCTAGCTCCTGGCTAAGTTCTTCAGGATCACCAAGGCTACTACCAGAATCTTCACCTTCAGATTCAGAAACTGCTTTGGCCTTCAGGGCACATGATCTGCCATAGCTCGAACCATAGAGATCTCTCTTCTCAGCAAGCTGGAACTCATGAGTGTTTAGCCTCTCGAGGATATCGGCGGGATCAAGTGACTTGTAATCTCCACATTCTTGTATCATCAGTGGCAGAGTATCAAATGAGGAATCAAGTGATCTCAGCAATTTCTTCACCACCGCATGGTCGGTGATGTCAGTGGCACCAAGTGCTTGAAGCTCATTTGAGATGTCAGTGAGGCGATCGAAGGTTTGCTGAACAATTTCATTGTCGAGTCTTTGAAGCAGTTGAAGAGATTGCGAAGAACGTCAACTCGATAGTCGCGCTGAGTTGAGACTCCATCATTCACTTTGGACAGCCTATCCCAGATAAGCTTAGCAATTTCCAAAGCACTCACTCTGCCATACTGCCCTTTACTCAGATGACCACAAATTATATTCTTCGCTTGAGAATCGAGTTGCTTGAATCTCTTCACATCAGTAGAATTCACAGAAGGTGTGACAGAGGGAACACCATTTTCCACAACATACCAGAGATCTTTGTCAATTGCCTCAAGATGCATACGCATCTTATTCTTCCAGTAGGGGTAGTCCATCCCATTGAAGGCAGGACACCCAGCAGAGACCTTGATCGTACCTATAGTCGACATAACTAAAACTCTAGGGGGTTAAACCAAAATCACACAGAACAGGGGAGTACCTTGCTCTGATACCAATTGAAAGTGTGTTATATCGACTAGACGGGGGTGAATAGGCGATTTTTATGAATTCTTCACTTAGGAATTTGCGGATGAGGAAATTCCGAAGTGAAGAACTACTTGCAGCGGAATAAGTACTCAGATGTAAACACAACAGAACACAGGCATGGTCATCATGATGAAATGAAGACAAGCTCAGAGTACAGAAAGCATAAACACAGGATAACACAGGATGAAGACAAACAGATTGAAGAAATTGAACTAAGGAAATTGAGAAAGTCTTCAGTCAAAGTCTTCAAACAGATATGAACAAGCACACAACACAGTAATGAGGAAAAGAAAGAGTTGAGGAAATAGAACCAGTAGGCTTGGTGAAGACAATGATTTGGTAGACCAGTTCCAACTGTTGTGACAGTTGTACGTTTGGTTGGAGCGGCTAGGTATTTAAACCTGAGGACACACAGTCCTCACCGTATTCTCCTTGAGCTAAGGTCACACAGACCTCACCCAAATCGCTCGTGGTAAGTCTTCAGGTGACTTCCAAACCTTCACAAACTCGGTCACTCTATGATCCACAATTTCCTCTTGGATGCTCTAGACCATGAAGCCTAACCGTCTGGAAGATGCCCAGTCTTCAAAGGTAACAAGCGTCGGATCCACGCAGGATCAATCTCTTCAGTGATGCTCAATCACTTTGGGTTTGTAGGTGTTTGGGTTTGGGTTTCCTCACTTGATGATTTTCTCTCAAAGTCCTCGGAGGATGGGATGCTCTCAAATGACAAGTGTCAGTTTCTCTCAGAGCAGCCAACCAGCTAGTGGTTGTAGGGGGCGGCTATTTATAGCCTAGGGAGCAGCCCGACATGATAAGACATAAATGCCCATCAATGATATGAACGTTAGGTGGGTAGATATTTTGGGACAGCTGGCGCATAGCACAGCAACGGTCGAAATTTTGAGTATCAAATTTCTCAGGGCTATCATGATCCTCACTGTGTAGGCAATCCGCACTGGCGAATTCCTAACTCCTCAGTCAGAACAAATTCCTCAGAGACCAGAAGAACTTTGTCTCTGTCACTGAAGAAATTGACTGGGCTGTATGAAATTTCCAATGGCTTCACTCGAAGGGATTGGTAGGTGTAGGATTTTGAGTTGAGCATCACTTGGAAATTTTTTCTTAGTATTTCCTCGACCCCCTTTAACAGTACGGTGTTTCCTATGACTCAAGAAAGAGAAAATGAAACTACGAAAACAAAATTCTTCACGCTTCATGTTCCTCGAATGAATGCTAAGTCTTCAAGGTCACACCAATTTCTTCACTTTCAAAGTCTTTAGTCGAAGACATTCATTTTTAGGGGTCGACTTTCTCTGTAAATATCAAACTCCTCATAGACTTATAGACCTGTCTACACTCATAAACACATTAGTCCCTTAACCTATAAGTCTTCAATACACCAAAATCACTAAGGGGCACTAGATGCACTTACACACCTGCAGAAGAAAAACGGTGGGCCCGCATGTTGGAACTATGCAACGTGGCTGTCACCCTGGGAAATAAGCTGTGAGTATTCTCAGCTATGGTCACCTTTCTTTAGGTGAAGACATCTGAGCGGACGACGAACAAATCATTTGATGCGATGTTGGCTGCTTTCCGCAAATCTTTCCCAGATGCGTCTGAGCTGCCACACACCACAGTAAAATGAAGAATTTCCTTAGTGCAGTTGGAATTGGATATGATATGATCCATGTTTGTAAGAATAATTGTGTTCTGTTCCGGAAGGATTATGCCAACTTAAGTGAATGCCCGAAATGCAAATCATCAACATGGAAAGATGGCGATGCTGTGAAGAGGGTTCCTCATAATGTTCTGAGACATTTTCCAATTACACCAAGATTGCAGAGGTTGTTTCATGATGCTGAAACAAGAGAGGATGTACTGTGGCATTGTAGGAACCAGGAGTGCAGAGATCAGAATGTAATGAGCCATCCATCTCATGGTAGTGAGTGGCAAAGCTTCAATCAGAAACACAAAAAGTTTGTTGCTCACCCGAGAAACATTAGACTTGGCTTAGCTTCAGATGGATTTAACCAATTTGGCCACCAGAGCACCACATATAGCATGTGGCCAGTGCTTGTTATCCCTTACAACATGCCTCCAAATGTCTGCACCAAAGAATCAAACTACATGATGGCCTTGCTCATCCCAGGTCCAAAAAGTCCTGGAAAGGATTTTGATTTATTCATGGAGCCTCTTGTGGAGGAACTTCAATAGCTATGGAAGGGTGTTCTCACTCGAGACCTATATAGCAGCCCACCAGCTGATTTCTTTCTGTGTGTTGTTATAATTTGGTGCATCCATGATTATCTAGCTTTGGGCACTAAGTCAGGGCGAACGACACATGGTTACAATGCATGTGTTCGCCGTGACAGGAATTCGCTGTCATACGCAATACTTAGCAAGATCTGTTACATTGGACACCGTCGTTTCCTTGCCAAGGACAAGCTGCGTCCTACAAAATACCGAAGACATGTGTTCAATGCAAAGCATGAAAACTGTGATGCGCCAAAGAGGCTCACCACCGATGAGTTGCAAGTGGAATTAGAGAAGGTCAGGCATATTACACAAGGAAACCATCCTGGTAATGGTAGCGGGAAAGGAAGCGTGGCAAGGCAGAAGAGAGATTATTGTTTACCCGCAGGTGCACTTTGTGGGACTTGGAGTATTGGAAAGATTTGGATCTGCGACATAATCTTGATGTGATGCACATCGAGAAAAATATATGTGACAGCATTGTCGGCACACTTCTTAATATTGAAGGCAAGACGAAAGATACCGTAAAATCTAGGATTGATTTGACACATCTGGGTATCAGAAAGGATTTGCAGGTGCAAGATGAAGGTAAACCACGGGATATGGCACTAGCTATGTACGTCTTGGACAAGGTAAAAAGAAAAGAATTCTGCAAGGTCCTGTCACGTGTGAGATTCCCACATTGATTTGCTTCCAACCTTGAAAGGAGAGTCAGTGCAGATGGAAACAAGGTACAAGGGTTGAAAACTCATGACTACCACGTCCTACTTCAAAGGGTTTTACCTGTTATCCTTAGAGGATTGGGCCGCCCTGACTTATATAGAGCAGTTGCAGAGTTGGGACAATTCTTCAGGAAACTCTGCAGTAGAAATATCAGGATAGATGCTTTGGAGCATCTTAGAGACAAGATACCAACTATCATGTGCGACCTTGAGAAGATATATCCTCCAGCCTTCTTTGATGTGATGGTGCATTTGGCTGTTCATCTACCTGATGAGGCACTACTTAGAGGTCCAGTACAGTATGGCTGGATGTACCCTATTGAAAGGCGGCTAGGCACTTTCAAGGGCTATGTCAGGAATAGAGCTAGACCTGAGGGTTCCATTGCAGAGGCCTACATTTCTACAGAAGTGTTGACATTTTGCTCAAAATACATTGAAACAGCTGATCAGCTTAGCAAAGAGGTGGGTGAAGACAATCCCGGGCTCAATGTTTTCGATTATTCTGTTCGAGTTACAGGGAAGATTCGACAAGAGGACAAACCTAAAGATTTGGAGAAAATGGTTTGGTATGTGTTGAATAACTGTCCTGAGATACTACCTTATATCAAGTAAGTGCTAAGTACTGCAGCTTATACATCGTAATCTACTAAACTTGTAGCACATTCTTATATATTTAGATGTTTGACGCGATCACTATGTTGTGTAGCATCTACAAAAACGAGTTACTGGCGCAAAATCCAAGAAACATTGACAAACTGGTTATGGCAGGATTTGCGAAATGGTTCAAGAGCCATGTAAGCTTTTGAATTGCACTGTCAGTTTTTTAATATATTGAGTACATAAGATGATCAGCTTGTCTATTTTATAAACATAGGTTAAGAAGATGCGGGAGGATGGGCAGGCAGTTGATGATGCCCTTTACGCACTAGCAATGGGTCCTGATACTCGGGTAAGACATTATGAATCTTGTGTTGTTGGAGATGTGCGCTACAACACCCTTGCACGCGATGAAGGCAGGAAAACACAAAACAGTGCCATCATGAGCACGGATACGTACGGCAGAGTGACAACTGAAATGTATGCTAACATAACAGACATTGATCAGTTGCAATATATCTCCAGTTTCGAGGATCATCAGTGTGTGGTTCTGTTGTGCTGTCCTTGGTATAACCTATTTTCCAGGATCGCAAAACCCAGAGCTGATGATTATTTCAAATCCATCAATGTCAAGGCGGCGTACCAGACCAACGAGCCTTTTATTTTCGCAAATCATGCAACACAGATATTTTTCTTGGAAGACACATTTGCACGTAGCGATGACTGGAGAGTATTGCAAGGTTTGAGCAGAGGAATTCGTTTACTGAAGTTGCACAACAAGATGATGCTTACACCGCTCCTGATGTATAAGATTCCACAGATGTTCCTAATATCTTTGAGAACCATCACGTCAATGACGCTGGCGAAAAGATTGTCTGTCGTGCTATGGACATACAAGAGTTGATCAAGAAGAAGCCAACGTTCGAGGACACTGAGGATGGAGAAGAAGATGACACTCTAGGGAATTATGATTCAGACTGATACACATGGCAAAGATGTTGACGTTGTTGCCGCGGATGATGATTAGATTGCTTTTGTCGTATTTGCCCGTCAGAAGACGTTTTTTATCTACTATGTGAAATTGTGTTTGCTATGACAACTGAAACCTGATGAACGTGTTGTTTAGTATTTTGCTGTGAGAACATCACTTGTTATGTATGTTGATTTGTGTTTGGTGATTGTATGACGAGTAAAACATGATGACATTGTTGTTTAATTGTACTCATATTTGGCTGTGAAACTTGAATTTGATGACATAGTTTGTTGTTGGACTGCAATTTTCTCGACGTCTTCGAATGGGAACAAAGCTGACCCAACAGGGCCTCTGCTACTTTATTTATTTATTACCAAAAGGGCCTCTACTATTTATTTATTTATGAGCAAAAGGGGATACCCCCCGATTTCCGTTAATAGAAATCATTAGATGTTCACAACACTACGCCCAGCCTGCTACACAGGTTTCATCATTACTAGTTTCAGCAAAGTGCTCATGTCATAGCCACTAAATACATCACGAGTGCTACATACACTGCAAATAAAGAGACAATCATCCTACAAAGCACATCGATTTTGCCCATTATCTTCTCAAGCTCTTTCATCTCCTCATTGCTGTCAAGGCCATTCAGCAGCTGTTGCTTGGCCATGATCAGAGGAATTGCATCTTTAACCTTCTGCTCTACATCTTCCTCTTTTATCGTTCCTTCAATTACTTGTCCAATACCCAACCTGCTGGTATTGGGATTCCTTGGCTAACCAAATAATCAAAGTAGTTGCATTCCCCCACAGCAGCAACTTCCCAGAAATACAAATCACATGAATCTTCCCTTTTCTGAATGAATCAAATTGGAAGATCATCAACCAAACTATTAAAAAACAGCAACTGAAAGCAGCAGAACAACACTTAAACATATTATTACCCCATGATTCGGGCATTTGTAGAAGACTCGGCCAGGGTTGAGGATTGTGGTTGAGACGCGACGGATGACTCTGCGTGACTTGCAGCAGTGGCACCACACCAACGGCAGCGGGTTGCGATGAGCAACCGGCTGCGGTGCGTGTGCCGGCGAGGGTGTGATGAGACCCACAGGCGATGGTACGGGTGGCGACTTGGCGCATATTTGGTTGTTGTCTGCGGAAGAGCAGGTGGACGAGCAGGCAGCGGACATGGTTGCTGCAGCTAGAGCTTCTGATGCTAGGCAGAGTAAGTAGAGAAGAGGAGAAGCGAACATTGGATATGTCAGTTTCATTACTTGCAGAGTAGCATAGCACCATATATAGTCATAGTCTAGGTTTGGATTCGAACCAGCTATAGGAGCACGTCTCTCTTTTTTCTAAAACTCAGCAACGTCTCTTTACTGGTACACTAGCTTGTTCTGTACGCCTTCTCAAGTCTTTGATTTTCTTTCTTTTTTCTTGCGAGGAAGGAAGGAGGACAAAATTGAGAGTCCCTGGGACTTGAACCGAAGGCCTCTCGGTTGAATACCAAGGGTGCTAGTCACTTATGTGGCGAACATTCCCTGGGAGGAGGACGGCAGACAAACGCATTTTCCTCGCAGTTTTAGTTGTGGCGCAAGATCGAACGGTCACAGTTTCGGGAATGTTACCAGGCAAACGAGCCCAGTTTTTCTTTTCTTCCTATATATAAAAAAGTATGCTACTTGGTGTCGGCTTAGTCAAAAAATGATTGTGCCAACCTTGACCGTTGGATTGACATTCAACGTCTGTCGTGTTTGTTCAGTCTCTTCTTCCTCCCAAAGCCAAACTAGCGCTAGCGGGACGCCTGCTCCCGCCTCCCACGGCTAGCTGTGCTGCCGCGCACGCATCATGGCCACATCGCACCCTAAAACTCTGCGCATCTTCCCCGGCTACTGTTTGTTCCCGTCCGAGGCCTCACCATCGACCTCCGCCTTGGTTCGCTTGCCGTGGCGCCGCCCTCCGGTGTTGTCAACATGGTCAACAACCTAGAGGAATAAGGAGATGACTGTGCATGGTGAGGATGACAATAGGGACCCAGCAGCGCGCGCAGTAATTTTGTTTTTTCGGGACGGAGAAGGGAACTGGGTTGTGAGGGAGCTGGGCCCGTCTAGCCCAGGCTTCTTTTTCATATGTTTAGCACATGACCAGCCCAGTTTGTTTTTTCCTTTCTGAAAATGGCTAGCCCAGCTATTTTGTTTTTTGCAGAATAACCAACATAGGCCTACTTGCTTTTCTACGCCCTGCTGGGCCGGAAATCTTTCAAGACGAGGAGGGATGCATTTTGCCCAGAAAATGGGCCATAAGTAATAAGAAATGGGCTATAAGTAATAATAAATGGGCTGTAAAATGAAAAAATACAGCAAACAGGCAATTAGTTCCAAAATACTTTTTTCTTTCGGATTTTGATATTTTAAATTTCATTGTTTTTGTGCTGGTAAAATTTCATTGGATTTAAATTAAGGTATGTTTAGTATTTAAATTAATTTGAATCTGGCTAGAAATTTTGGGTTGTATGCTGTTTGGGACAGATTTGGAGGCTGACTTGTGGGTCTACTAGGTTGACGTGTACGAAAGGGTTTGTCAACTTAGTCCACAAACGATTCTAGGAGCAGTGACCGTTGGATGTTAATCCAACGGCCATGCTGCTTCTTCAATATCTGATCTTCTTGCTCCACCGCCGAAACCAATGCCAGTGGGACTGCCTGCTCCCGCCTCCTGTGGCTGGTTGTGCTGCCGCACAGGCCGCACCGCCCCACCCTACTCCATTGTTGGCCAAGCCATTCCTCTACTCACCCACACCTCCTATTATTTTCCGGCGACGACAGCCGAACCAGTAAACCCTCATACTCCCCATCGCGTGGGCAACCACTGCCGAGTCTTCCCCGGCTCCGTGTCGTTCCCTTCCTAGGCCTCGCCGTCGTCCACCGCCCTGGTGCTCTCGGCTCGCCGTCGTCCTGCGTGGGAGGCTGACTTGTGGGCCTACTAAGTTGACGGGGATGGAGGGCTTTGTCAACTTAGTCAATATGAACGATTCTAGCTCCAGTGACCGTACGATGTCCATACAACGGCCGTAGTGCTTCTTCAACCTCTGGTCTTCTTGCTCCAGCCGCCCAAACCAGCGCCGGTCGTGCCGCTTGCTCCTGCCTCCCATGGCCAGCTATGATGCCGCGAAGGCCTCACCGCCCCTACTACTCCCACCGCTGGCCAGGCCATCCGCCTCTACTCACCCACACCCCCTGTTATTCTGCGGCGATGGCAGCCTCACACCGCAACCGAACCAGTGAACCCTCGTACTCCTCTCCGTGTGGGCTTCCACTGCCGCGTCTTCCCCGGCTCTGCGTCATCCCCTTCCTAGGCTTCGCCGTCGTCCACCGCCGTGGTGCTCTCGGCGCAGCGTGGTCAACATGGTCAAGGAACGGCTTCCATCGGAAGAGTACTGTACGTGGAGAGGCTGACAGCTGGGTCCACGGCTATAGCAAGGAAGTGCCTCCTTATTACGCACAAAATAATTATTCCTCCACCTGACAGCAGGGACCCACCTGACGGGCCACCGTATTTCGTGAAAAAAGCATTTCCCCCCTAACTACTGGGACCCACCAGCTACATCTTCGCACGCAAGGAAGTGCCTGATAGTCGGGACCCACCCGGTCGAAGCATACGTAGCGTTGTCATTCTGGTCGCAAACGTGTACGTACATACTGGTCGATGTAGAGGCGCGCACGTGTCATAGTAGAGGCGCGCACGTAGCATGTACACGTACGTACAGCGGCCAGGGTGCAAGAAAGTAAATACGGCCACGTACGTACATACTGGTGGGGTCTCGAACGCCTACTCGCGCATACGTACCGCCAGGGCTCGAGTGCATGGCTGGGTCGGAACGGAGAAACTGCGTCATCGTCGTGTTCATGGGGAGCCAACCGGCTGGGTCGGAACAGAATGCGTCGTCGTGTTCATCGGGAGCCAACCGGCTTGGACGGAACAGCCGATGGAAACGAGGCCTAGCGTACCGCAGAACGGAGGAAACGGCCTTGTGTTCGACCGGCCATGGTCAAAACAGGATCCTGTTCATCGGGAGGGGTCTGGCGTACCGCAAAACGGAGGAAACGGACCTCATATGGTCGAAACGGGTCCTGTTGATCGGAAGGGGTGTGGTGTACCACAAAACAGAGGAAACGGACTTGTGTTGGACCGCTACGGACGGGGGTCCTATTCATCGGGAGGGGTTTGGCGTACCGCAAAACGGGACTCCACAGGATACTGTTCATCTCCACCGTCGACCTCCTCCAGCCTCCACGAGCTCCTATTCATCCACCGTCGACCTCCTCCAGCCTCCACCTGTGATTGTTCATCCACGGGCTCCTGTTCATCCAGCCTCCACCGCGCGCTCCTCCACCGGCTACTGTTCAACCAGCCCTCTCCATGGGGTCCTGTTCAACCACCCCTCCACGGGCTACTGTTCATCCAGCCCTCCACCGGCTACTGTTCAACCAGCCCTCCATGGGGTCGTCCTGTTCATCCAGCCCTCCACGGGGTCCTGTTCATCCACCCCTCCACCGGCTCGATCGATCGGGGTACTGTTCATCCAGCGGCAACGGCCTCTACTACCACGGGGTCCTGTTCATCCAACCCCCCACCGGCAACTGTTCATCCAAACCCCCCAACAACGCTCACTGTTCATCCAGAGGCAGCATCGATCGGCTTTAGTTAGCAGCAGTAGCGAAGGAATCACTCGGGTTCAGTTAACAGCAAGGGATCGATCGATCGCTCGGTTTCTGTAACACGTAGCCTGCATTGCAATCGCTCGGGTTCAGTTAGAGCCCAACGCCTCGCACACACGCGCATACGTACGAGAGAAACATGCATCGCTCGGCCCCCAGCCACCCACCATAACTGGGAACTCCCTGATATTTTCCTCGCCCTCGCTTCTACCACAGTTTTTTCCGTCATGGACGGCCCAAAGAATGTCATGCAGCTGCGTCTCCGGCCCGCCCAGGACGAAAAGCACATTTTTTGTCATGATTTTTTGTCATATAAGTAGGACCCCACCACATCTATGATGATACCGGGTTTTGTCGCAATTATCGTCATAGAAGTGTCATAAGTATGACAAAAAAATTCGTTCAGCCCAAAATGTCACAGATGTGTCTTTTTTTAGTGTAACCTTTAAGAACATGAAGAAGAAAGATTATTGAAAGTTCTAAGGAAGCACCGAGCTGCTATTGGATATACTCTTGATGATTTAAAGGGCATTAGTCCCACTCTATGTCAGCATAAAATTAGTATGGAACCTGATGCTAAACCCGTTGTCCATCACCAACGTCGGTTAAATCCAAATGAAGGAAGTGGTAAGAACAGAAATCTTAAAACTTCTGGAAGCAAGTATAATCTATCCTATAGCTGATAGTAGATGGGTAAGTCCTGTTCATTGTGTTCCTAAGAAAGGAGGTATTACTGTTGTTCCTAATGATAAGAATGAACTTACTCCACAAAGAATTGTTACAGGCTATAGAATGGTAATTGATTTTAGAAAATTAAATAAAGCAACTAGAAAAGATCATTACCCTTTGCCTTTGATTGATCAAATGCTTGAAAGATTATCTAAGCACACACCCTTTTGCTTCCTTGATGGATATTCTGGCTTTTCACAAATACCTGTTTCTCAACCTGATCAAGAAAAGATCACTTTTACTTGTCCCTTTGGAACCTATGCTTATAGACGTATGCCTTTTGGTTTATGTAATGCCCCTGCTACCTTTCAAAGATGTATGACTGCTATATTCTCTGATTTTTGTGAAAAGATTTTTGAGGTTTTCATGGATGACTTTTCTGTTTATGGGAAGTCTTTTGATGATTGTTTAAGCAATCTTGAGCGAGTTTTGCAGAGATGTGAACAAACAAATCTTGTCTTGAATGGGGAGAAGTGCCACTTAATGGTTAATGAAGGCATTGTCTTGGGTCATAAATTTTTTGAAAGAGGTATTGAAGTGGACCAAGCTAAGGTTGATGCAATTGAGAAAATGCCATGTCCTAAAGATATAAAAGGTATTCATAGTTTCCTAGGTCATGCTGGTTTCTATAGGAGGTTTATCAAAGACTTTTCTAAAATTTCTAGGCCTCTTACTAGTCTCTTGGAGAAGGATACTTCTTTTGTTTTTGATGATGATTGTTTAGAAGCCTTTGAAACACTCAAGAAAGCCTTAATTTATGCACCTATTGTTCAACCACCTGATTGGAACTTTCCTTTTGAAATTATGTGTGATGCTAGTGATTATGTTGTTGGTGTTGTTCTAGGACAAAGAGTTGATAAGAAATTGAATGTTATTCATTATGCTAGTAAAACTCTAGACAATGCTCAAAGAAACTATGCTACTACTGAAAAAGAATTCTTAGCAGTGGTGTTTGCCTGTGATAAATTTAGACCTTATATTGTTGATTCAAAAGTAACTGTTCACACAGACCATGGTACTATTAAATATCTTATGGAAAAGAAAGATGCTAAACCTAGACCTATTTGTTGTGTTCTCTTGTTGCAAGAATTTGATTTACATATCATTGATAGAAAAGGAGCTGAGAACCCAGTAGCTGATAATTTGTCTAGGCTTGAAAATGTGCTTGATGACCCACTACCTATTGATGATAGTTTTCCTGATGAGCAGTTAGCTGCAATAAATGTTTCTAATAGTACTCCTTGGTATGCAGATTATGCTAATTATATTGTTGCTAAATATTTACCAACTAGCTTTACATACCAACAAAAGAAAAAATGCTTCTATGATTTAAGACATTACTTTTGGGATGACCCAACATCTTTATAAAGAAGGAGTAGATGGTATTATTAGACGTTGTGTACCTGAGCATGAACAGGGACAAATACTACGGAAATGTCACTCCGAAGCTTATGGAGGGCATCATGCTGGAGATAGAACTGCTCATAAGGTATTGCAGTCTGGATTTTATTGGCCTACTCTCCTCAAGGATGCCCGTAAGTTCGTCTCATCTTGTGATGAATGCCAAAGAATAGGTAATATCGGTAAGTGTCAAGAAATGCCTATGAATTACTCACTTGTTGTTGAACCATTTGATGTTTGGGATTTGATTACATGGGACCTTTTCCTTCCTATAATGGGTATACACATATTTTGGTTGTTGTTGATTATGTTACTAAATGGGTAGAAGCTATTCCAACTAGTAGTGTTGATCACAACACCTCTATTAAAATGCTTAAGGAAGTTATTTTCCCAAGGTTTGGAGTCCCTAGATATTTAATGACTGATGGTGGTTCACACTTTATTCATGGTGCTTTCCGTAAGATGCTTGCCAAGTATGATGTTAACCATAGAATTGCATCACCCTATCATCCTCAGTCTAGTGGTCAGGTTGAACTTAGCAATAGAGAAATAAAATTAATTTTGCAAAAGACTGTCAATAGGTCCAGGAAGAATTGGTCTAAGAAATTAGATGATGCACTTTGGGCTTATAGAACAGCATATAAAAATCCTATGGGTATTGAGGGAGTCCTGGATTAGGGGGTCCTCGGACAGCCGGACTATATACTTTGGCCGGACTGTTGGACTATGAAGATACAAGATTGAAGACTTTGTCCCGTGTCCGGATAGGACTCTCCTTTGCGTGGAAGGCAAGCTTGGCGATTCGGATATGTAGATCTCCTTCTCTGTAACCGACTCTGTGTAACCCTAGCCCCCTCCGGTGTCTATATAAACCGGAGGGTTTAGTCCGTAGGACCAAGATCAACAATCATAATCATAAGCTAGCTTCTAGGGTTTAGCCTCTACGATCTCATGGTAGATCAACTCTTGTAATACTCATATCATCAAGATCAATCAAGCGGGAAGTAGGGTATTACCTCCACCGAGAGGGCCCGAACCTGGGTAGACATTGTGTTCCCCGCCTCCTGTTACCATTAGCCTTAGACGCACAGTTCAGGACCCCCTACCCGAGATCCGCTGGTTTTGACACCGACATTGGTGCTTTCATTGAGAGTTCCACTGTGTCGTCACGATAGGGCTTGATGGCTCCTTCAATCATCTGTAACGATGCGATCCAGGGTGAGGTTTTCCTCCCCGGACAGATCTTTGTATTCGGCAGCTTCGCACTGCGGGCCAACTCGCTTGGCCATCTAGAGCAGATCGATAGCTACGCCCCTGGCCATCAGGTCAGGTTTGGAAGCTTGAACTATACGGCCGACATCCGCGGAGACTTGATCTTCGACGGATTCGAGCCCATGGCAGGTGTGCCGAACAATCACGATGAGCCTGACTTAGATCTGCCATCGGACGGTATTCGGGAGATGACGCCTGCGGCTGCCCCGGCTCTTAATCTGGAGCAGATCATGCCATCCGAGGACGGGTGGATGGACCCCGCCATGGAGGTCGAACTCTCAGCGGCGATAGAGACGAACACAGACTTCACCTCCAAAGAGATATGTGTCATCGGACGCTCGGACTCGTCTCCGGCCATAGGCTCCAAACCGCGTGCATCTGTGCCTATAGAATCTGATTGGGCACCGATCATGGAGTTTACCTCCGCAGATATCTTTCAGCACTCGCCCTTGGGCGATGTGCTAAATTCATTAAAATCCCTCTCCCTGTCAGGAGACTCGCAGCTGAACTATGTCCGGCTCGAGTGGGGAGCAGACGATGAAGAAATGTCTTACCCACCCACCACCCACTTAATAGCCACTGTCGACGACTTAACCGACACGCTTGATTTCGACTCCGAAGACATCGACGGTATGGACGACGATGCCGGAGAAGAACAGGAACCACCGCCCACAGGGCGCTGGACAGCCACCTCATCATATGATATATATACATGGTGGATACACCCAGAGGAAGTGACGGCGAGGAACGGAAGGATGCAACGGAGGATAATCCCCTTGAGAAGCAACCAAAGCGACGGCATCGGCGCCGCTCCAAATCCCGCCACAGTAAAAATAGCGATAACAGCGCAAGAAGGAGTAATACCCTGGACGACCCCATGGACCCAGCGATGGAGCAGGATGAGCCAGGGGACGGCGAACATAGTCTGGGGCCGCTGCCCGATCATAGCGATGGCGGAGATAAAACTCATAAACCTGTCTCCGGAGAGGAGAATAGTCCGAGCGACGATGCATTCATCATCCCGGAAAAGCAATTGGAACAAGAAGACCTTTGCGAAGTGCTTATTGCCACCGCGAGGAGCTTGAAGAAGCAGAAGCAAAGGCTTAAGGCCACGCAGGATACGCTTAACCGAAGATGGAACAAAGTGCTCGACACTGACGAAAAATACGGCGGCGATCGGCACACCAAGAGCTACCCAAAACGCAAGCTTCTGCCCGAATTCGACGACGAAGTTATAAAGCCCATACTGCCGAAAAATAATATGGCCGACCGGCCGGACCGACCGCCCCGTGGCCGAGACAAAGCGGCTAATCATGCCACACACAAGTCAGCGCACGATTTACGTGAGCACCTGGACAAAAAAAGCCGGTATGGCCAGGTCCATCTATGGATCTAGGAAGCGTGCTCCGACACAGGATCAGGGCCGCCCAAACGATTATACTGATCGAATAACAGCTCGGAATCAAAACCGAACACTACAACCGTCGCAAGCATCCAAATACAGGGGTGCCGCACACCCCCTGTGCTTCACCGATGAGGTGCTTGATCATGAATTTCCAGAGGGATTTAAGCCCGTGAACATAGAAGCATACGACGGAACAACAAACCCTGGGGTCTGGATTGAGGACTTTATTCTTCACATCCACATGGCTCACGGAGATGATCTGCACGCCATTAAATATCTGCCCCTCAAGTTGAAAGGCCCAGCTCGGCACTGGTTGAAAAGCCTCCACGAAAAACTCAATTGGAAGTTGGGAAGAACTTGAGGATGCTTTCAGGGCTAATTTTCAAGGGACCTATGTCCGACCTCCGGATGCAGACGATCTAAGTCACATAATTCAACAACCCGGAGAGTCAGCCCGAAAGCTTTGGAATAGATTTCTCACTAAGAAGAATCAAATCGTCGATTGCCCGGACGCCGAAGCCTTAGCGGCTTTCAAGCATAGTGTTCGGGATGAATGGCTCGCCAGACACCTCGGCCAAGAAAAGCCGAGGACAATGGCAGCCCTCACAAGCCTTATGACCCGCTTTTGCGTGGGCGAGGACAGTTGGTTGGCCCGCAGTTGTACCAACGATCCAGGCACATCAGAGGTCAGGGACGGCAATGGAAAGCCATGTCGCAATAAAAATAAGCGTCAAAATAATGAGGACAGCCTAGACAACACGGCGGTCAACGCCGGATTCAGGGGCTATAGACCCAGTCAACGGAAAAAGCCATTCAAAGGCATCAGAGATGGTGCGTCCAGCCTAAACAAGATTCTAGACAAACTATGTCAGATTCATGGCACCCCCGAAAAACCTACAAATCACACCAACAGAGAATGCTGGGTCTTCAAGCAGGCCGGCAAACTAAACGCCGAACACAAGGGGAGGGAGACGCCAAGTGAAGACGAGGATGAGCCTCGCGAGCCGAACACTGGGGGACAGAAGAAATTTCCACCAGAGGTCAAAACAGTGAACATGATTTAGCTGTAGAGCCCGTCGCCCCCAAATTCAACCCATGGTCGGCCTACCCGATTTCTTTCGATCGCAGGGATCATCCGACTAGTATCTGGCATGGAGGTTCGGCTGCCTTGGTGCTCGACCCAATAATTAACGGATACCATCTCACCTGAGTCCTTATGGACGGTGGCAGTAGTCTTAATCTGATATATCAGGACACTGTCCGCAAAATGGGGATAGACCCATCAAGAATTAGCCAAAGCAGTACTACCTTTAAAGGAGTAATACCAGGCGAAGAGGCCCGCTGTATGGGCTCTCTAATATTAGAGGTTGTATTCGGTTCTCCCGACAACTTTTGAAGCGAAGAACTAATCTTCGACATCGCTCCATTCTGAAGCGGCTACCATGCACTACTCGGAAGAGCGGCCTTCGCTCGTTTTAATGCAGTTCCGCATTACGCTTATCTTAAACTCAAGATGCCCGGTCCACATGGCGTCATCTCAATTAACGGAAATACAGAGAATTCTTTACGTGCGGAAGAATACGTGGCAGCTCTAGCAACTGAACGTCCTCTTCAACCAGAATAACTGATCGGTCGTCAAGACCACGGACATGGTTAGACGTGTCCGGCGCACCACTAGCGGTGGCAGCCCAGATAAACCTGAGCTCGGGTGGATAGATATACCCCCATAGGTGGTGCTAGGGGCTGCCCGCATGTATAAAGGCTCATAATTCGGCTTGATCCTATTAGTAAATTAATAGTTTGCATTTTATGGTTCACCAACTTTTCGCACGAGCACCAGATTCTTTCACCTGGGTTTTCTCTTTTTTTACAGATGATCATCGTGCTACACCCTTCTAGGATACGGCACAACGGAGACAAAGGCGCAGACGTGCAGCAGGGCCCCGTTCAAAGGTTTCTTTTTAGATTAAGTCCCTGCGTAAACCTTTTTTTAATGTCTCTTGTTGCTTCAAACCCTCCGGGCACTTAACACAACCGAGAGGGATACTGGCGTTGTTGGCATTTCATCACGCCAGACTCATGCATGTACCTGGAAATTTAGGGCTCATTATCGAGGGCGTTACTCAGCCCAGTATATGTTAAAAAGTCAGAATACCTTAGGGAGTGTTCGGCGTCGCGAGTTTGGCCTTATATGCATCAGCTCCGAATCATGTCTTTGGTCAAATGTTGGGTTTGCCCGGCTCCCGTGTTTTGATACCTTACGTTCCGTTCTATCGGCTAAGGTGCCACTGGGAGAACTACTACGATTGTGCCCTGGTTCATCTGGGTGAGCACCTCAGTAGAGAAAGCCGAAAACTGACTGTCATGATAAAGCAAGAGACTGGTCAACCACTCGATGACTCGGCGGAATCTTCGGGATTCCTCCACATTAACCAAGGACCGTTTCCCGGTCATGTAAGTACGCGCACCGTATTCGGATGAACGCGGAAGTACCAGGGGCTATATAGTAGCCCCACTGTCAAACTCCTATGGCTAAGTGAAAGTGTTAAAGCTATATAGTCCGATTGCCTTGTTCGCCGCGCTATCACCTCCTCAAACGGACCAAGACGTTGGATCAAGTGTGATTATGCGCTTTACCGAACACACCCGCATTATATGCGTGGGGGCTGAAGCCGACGACTGCAATCTTTCAGGTTATATACATATATACATTAACGGCCGCACAGGAGGCACTTAATACTTTACAGGCAAAAGTATAAAAATAGCCTTTATAATCAAAATAGCATTGTTTTACAATCAAGGTACATGTCACTAGAACATGGTACTTTTTGAGCACTGAGCCTCTATTAAACACGCGCCTTCTAGGACTTCTTCAAAATAGTGCTCGGGCGAGTCCTGGCCTCCGGTCGGACCCCTGGTTGCAATAGCGGTGGCCTCCATATCTGCCCAGTATGTCTTAACACGGGCAAGAGCCATCCGCGCACCCTCTATGCACGCCGACCTGTTTACAGCGCCGATATGCGGCACAGCACGAAGAAATCGTTGCACTAAACCAAAATAACTTTCCGGACTTGGTTCCTTCGGCCAAAGTTGATCCACCACAGACCTCATGGCAAGCCTGGATAACCTATGGAGCTCGGCCCACTCGGCCATTTGTTCATTTAACAGCAGCGGACGCCTTGGAGCACTGAACTACGACCAGAACAACCATTCCACTCATGATCCTTTTGATCTTTGAAATACTCAGTCGCATCAGCAGCACTCTTTGCTAAGTCCAAGTATGCGTCTGCAGCACTCCATAATTGATCCAGAGGGGCATACTTCGGATCGCCGAACTTCGTCCGCAATAGGAAGGGCTTCCCAGCCGTGATATCTCCGGCTTGGCGAAGCTCCTCCCTCGCCGCTCTGATTTCAGAGCGCGTTTCCTTGGCGCCTTCCAAGTCCTTCTTCAAGTCAGCCGCTTTCGCCTGGCTTTCCCTTTTGAGGAGCTCATAGCGGCTGGCGGCATTTTGCAGCTCAAGAGCCATGTTTGCTATTTTTTCTTCGCTCTGGAGATGAGCAGCCTGTTCGGCTCTTAACTCTTCGGCTGCCTTCAGGGCGGCCGCATCACTTCTTCTGGCTTGTTCCTTGGCCCGGGCAAGTTCTGCCCGAAGGGTCTCCACGGCGACAGCTCCATCTGCATTCAAAGCATATTATAGATACTAGCATCATGCTCCTCTTAATATTTGCTGACCACCCGAAAATACATACCCTGCGCCTCGTCAAGCCGCTTGTTCACAAGCGCGATGTCGGCATCTGCCACGTCAAGCTGCCGCATCAGTTCGGCAAAATCAGCAGTCCGGTCAGCCGCCGGACCCTCAGCCGCCTGCACATGAAAGCAACGCGCTTATTACCTGGGACTATGATCCTCTGTTCGCGCCTCTGGTCGGCAACCAGAGTCTCATGGGCTACTATCTATACAGAGCACACCTAGCGTGTGCGGTACAGTCAAAAATGTATATATTACTTTGCGTACCTCAAAGCCTTTTAATAGGCTTGTAAAAGCTTCATTTAACCCGCTTTTGGCGGATGAAATTCTCTCAACCACTGTACCCATCAAGGTACGATGCGCCTCTGAGATAGCCGCTTGCTCGAAAAGACCCATCAATGTGTCCGGTTGTACACCGGATAGTCCCGGATTTTTTCTGTTGCTCTCCTTAGGAGCCAGATACTCCGGACTTCGGGCGGTCGAAGAGTTACCCTCTGGCCTTTGCGGATCAGGAGAAATCCTCCGCGACGACACCTCAGGGTTGTTCGTCTCACGATGCGGGGAAGCAGGGGAAGGCGTTTCGCTCTCCATCATCTCTGGAAGAAGATCCCCCGAAGACGAACTTTGTTGAGAAGGGCTATGAGCCGGACTGCAAAACATATGTCCCAGTTATTATTCTCAGAGAGTCAAAACGATATATTTATCAAAGTGCCTTTGTTCACTTACGGCTCGGTTGATGGCTGGCTCCCTTGCGGGCACTGTGCGGCAAGGACGCCCTCCGGGCCGAGGCCCCCTGGCGATGTTTTCTTCCCTCGTTTGGAAGCCAGTTAATGACGTGCTGACGCTGCAAAGCCGCATCTGAGATGTGAAGGATGGAATCTGGAGCTAGATCATGGAAATATAGCCCATAATAGAACATGAGCCCTCTTACGAAGGGATCAAGACTAAAGCCAAGACCTCGAAGGAAGTGGGAAACAAATACGACACTCTCATTGGGTTTGGGAGTGGGGATAACCTGCCCTTGAGCAGGTAGGCGGTGCGGGATTTCGGCGGTCAGATACCTAGCCTCCCTAAGCTTCTTGATATCCTCCTCTGTAACAGAAGAGGTCATGCACCGGCCTTGAAGGTTGGATCCGGACATGATTGAAGGTCCGAAGTGCTTAGCCTGAACCTTGGGTGTTGGAACTCGAGGTAGGGGAAGGGAAGGATTGGGCGTGGAAAGAAAAGGACAGGTCTGGACCTCTTTATAAAGAGGGTGAATATCAAGCGTCCCCTGCGTGACCGTTCGGAACTTGCCTAAAGCCGAGGAGTCATACTGATAACACGATTGGGTTACCCACGCCCGTATTGATTAGAATCCCGTGATAAGGGGGACACGATCTCTGCTTCGACAAGGCGTGCCAATAAAACCGCCTCGCAATACGTGCAGTAGCAGGCTGGGATAAAACGGTTCGTATAAAGACCGGGCCGCGGCGTGATGTCTCTCTATGAAAAGTTGTCAGCAGGATAGATTTGTGGAATATATACTCTCTACGGTGGTATGTGGAACTTGTTTTGCAGAGCCGGACACGGTCCTCGTGTTCAAAATCTTCTATGGAGTATTCGGAGGAGGAACCCGCCTTGCAATGCCGAAGACAATCTGTGTGCCGGACTCATCGTCATTGAAGCCTGGTTCAGGGGCTACTAAGGGAGTCCTGGATTAGGGGATGCTCGGACAGCCGGACTATATACTTTGGCCGAACTGTTGGACTATGATGATACAAGATTGAAGACTTTGTCCCGTGTCCGGATAGGACTCTCCTTTGCGTGGAAGGCAAGCTTGGCGATTCGGATATGTAGATCTCCTTCTCTGTAACCGACTCTGTGTAACCCTAGCCCCCTCCGGTGTCTATATAAACCGGAGGGTTTAGTCCGTAGGACCAAGATCAACAATCATAATCATAGGCTAGCTTCTAGGGTTTAGCCTCTACGATCTCATGGTAGATCAACTCTTGTAATACTCATATCATCAAGACCAATCAAGCAGGAAGTAGGGTATTACCTCCACCGAGAGGGCCCGAACCTGGGTAAACATTGTGTCCCCCGCCTCCTGTTACCATTAGCCTTAGACGCACAGTTCGGGACCCCCTATCCGAGATCCGCCAGTTTTGGCACCGACAGGCGACGTGCTAAATTCATTGAAATCTATCTCCCTGTCAGGAGACTCGCGGCCGAACTATGCCCGGCTCGAGTGGGAAGCGGACGACGAAGAAATTCGTTACCCACCCACCACCCACTTAATAGCGACTGTCGACGACTTAACCAACACGCTTGATTTCGACTCCGAAGACATCGACGGTATGGACGACGATGCCGGAGAGAAACAGGAACCACCGCCCACAGGGCGCTGGACAGCCACCTCATCATATGACATATATATGGTGGACACACCCAAAGAAAGCAATGGCGATGAGGCAACGGAGGATAACCCCCCGGAGAAGCAATCTAAGCACCGGCGTCATTGGCGCCGCTCTAAATCCCGCCATAGCAAAAATAGTGATACCGGCACAGGAGACAATAACGCTCCGGATGGTGCCGAAGACGAAAACAACCTCGCCCAGCCAGACTTCGAGCAGGCCGAACGGGAGGATGGGAAAGATAGCTCCGATGAACAGGCAACGGATGGAGACTTGGAGGATGACAATTACATGCCCCTCTCCGAGGACGAGGTGAGCCTCGGCAACGACGAATTGATCGTGCCTGAGGATCCCGTCGAGCAAGAGCACTTCAAGCGCCGGCTTATAGCCACTGCAAAAAGCCTGAAGAAAAGCAATAGCAGCTTCAAGCTGATCAAGATCTGCTAACTGATAGATGGACTGAGGTCCTGGCAGCCGAGGAATATGGACTTGAGTGCCCAACCAAAAGTTACCCAAAGCGCAAGTTGTTACCTCAATTTGAGGAGGAGACACTAGAGCAAGATGCGGCTGACCGGCCACCACGTGGCCGGGACAATGCATATCAGCCCGAACACCAGCCCGCACCCCGTCGCCAGTCAAGCAAAAACACGAAGGCCCGGGGCTACACGCAGGACCTGCGAGATGTGTTGGAAAACAAAGCAGGGCAGTCAAGATCGATCTACGGATCATGGGGGCGCCGCCCAACGCGTGTCGATGATCACCATGCCGGATACACCAAATATAAATCCGGCTGGGACGAATACAACCGACCAGATTCACTTGAACTGCGTCGTGATATAGCCCGGCATAGAGGCGCCGCACACCCCCTATGCTTCACCGACGAAGTAATGGACCATGAGTTCCCAGAAGGGTTTAAACCCGTGAACATCGAATCATATGATGGGACAACAGATCCCGCGGTATGGATTCAATACTCCCTTCTCCACATTCACATGGCCCGTGGCGATGATCTACATGCCATCAAGTACCTCCCACTAAAACTGAAGGGACCGGCTTGGCATTGGCTGAACAGTTTACCGGCAAACTCTATTGGAAGTTGGGAGAACCTGGAAGACGTGTTCCTGGATAACTTCCAGGGCACCTATGTGCGACCTCCGGATGCTGACGATTTAAGTCACATTACTCAACTGCCCAGAGAGTCAGCCAGGAAATTCTGGACTCGGTTCCTAACTAAAAAGAACCAAATTGTCGATTGTCTGGATGCCGAAGCACTAGCGGCCTTTAAGCATAACATCCGCGACGAGTGGCTTGCCCAACACCCCGCCCAAGAGAAGCCGAAGTCCATGGCAGCCCTCACGACACTCATGACCCGCTTTTGTGCGGGCGAGGATACCTGGTTGGCTCGCAGGAGCAACACAGCAAGCAATCCTGGCACATCAGAGGCCAGAGATAGTAGCGGCAAGCCCCAACGCAACAAACACAAGCGTCGCAGCAATGGCGATAACGCCGAAGACACGGCCGTCAACGCTGGATTCAATGGCTCTAAGTCCGATCAGCGGAAGAAGCCATTCAAAAGAAACAATCCGGGCCCGTCCAGTCTGGACCGCGTACTCGATCGCTCGTGTCAAATTCACGGCACCCCCGATAAACCAGCCAACCACACCAACAGAGAATGCTGGGTGTTCAAACAGGCTGGCAAGTTGAATGCCGAAAACAAGGAAAAGGGGCCGCATAGTGATGACGACGAGGGGCCCCGGCTGCCGAACACAGGAGGACAAAAGAAATTTCCTCCCCAAGTGAAAACGGTGAACATGATATACGTCACCCATATCCCTAAGCGGGAGCGGGAGCACGCACTAAGGGACGTCTACGTGATGGAGCCAGTCGCCCCAAAGTTTAATCCATGGTCTTCTTGTTCGATCACTTTCGATCACAGGGACCATCCTACCAGTATCCGTCATGGCGGTTCGGCCGCATTGGTCCTTGACCCTATCATTGACGGTTTCCACCTAACACGAGTCCTCATGGACGGTGGCAGCAGCCTGAACCTGCTCTATCAGGATACAGTGCGCAAAATGGGCATCGATCCCTCCAGGATCAAACCCACCAAAACCACCTTTAAAGGTGTCATACCAGGTGTAGAGGCTCGCTGCACGGGCTCAATCACACTAGAAGTAGTCTTCGGATCTCCGGACAACTTCCGAAGCGAGGAGTTAATATTCGATATCGTCCCCTTCTGCGGTAGCTATCACGCACTGCTCGGACGAACCGCATTTGCCAGATTCAATGCGGTACCGCATTATGCATACCTCAAACTCAAGATGCCAGGTCCTCGCGGGGTTATAACAGTCAATGGAAACACAGAGCACTCCCCCCGTACAGAGGAGCACACTGCGGCCCTCACAGCAGAATTACAGAGCAGCCTTCTTAGGCAGACCTCCAGTTCGGCCATAAAGCCCCCGGACACCGCTAAGCGAGTCCGGAGTACTCTACAACAGGATCGTTCGGCATGTCCTGGGACCGCCTAGCAATTCAGCCTTCGTCCTTGTCCCAGTCAAGCAGCAGAATTCGTGTCGCGCGTACATAATTACGCACTTAAAATACCATGGGCATAGGCGGAGGCGCAACTACAATACGGCCCACAATGCGGCTCAACCGCCCTAGGACCCGTATACCTTCACCCTTTTCTTTCTTTCAGGTCCCTATTTTCTGAAGGCTCTTCCAATAACCTAATCATTGGACCCATCACGGGACGGAAACGCCAAGGAGGCAAGAAGCTTTGACGTACAAGGGAATTACCAGGTGGTCTCTGCTAACGATCGCTATGCCTGTTTTACATACCCGCACGCAGCTCGCTCTTGGCTAGGACATGTCAAATAGTCCTCTTTTTCTTATCGCACTACTCGTATACATACGCCTTGACGTACTATTCAAATAACAATGGAAAATAATGTACAGCATCAGCTTATTATTACATTTCTTTATTTCTTTCCTTGGTTGTTTATTTATTAAAATTTGCACCCGTACATTTTGGTACGATCAGTTCGCCAGGGGCTTCAGTGTACCCCATAACACGGCAACAAAAGTCCGAACACTTTCGACAGTGCGGCACCCCGAACTTATAGCATTATATGCATCAGCTCCGAATCATGTCTTGGGTCAATAGTTGGGTTTGCCCGGCTCCCATGTTTTGGTGCCTTACGTTCCGCTATATCGGCTAAGGTAGCACTGGGAGAACTACTGTGATTGTGTCCCGGTTCTTCCGGACGAGCACCTTAGTAGAGAAAGCCGAAAACTGACTGTCATGATGCGGCGAGAGCTGGTCGCTGTTCGAGATGTCTCAAATCCATAAAGATTTTTTCCGCTTTGGGCGAGGAATCGTCCTTGTCCGATTTAGGCATGTATAGCACCCCAAGTTTGGCCTTCCGAATAGCAGGGGCTACGCCAAAATTTAAAATTATAGACTTCTATGGCTAAGTGAGAGTGATAAAGCTGTATAGTCCGATTGCCTGGTTCGTTGCGCTAAACACCTCCTTAAAGGACCAAAAATTTGGATAAAGAGTGTTTATATTTATCCCGAACACCCCGGTACTAGTTACACGGGGGCAGAAGCCGACGACTGGCCAACTCTCAGATTTTATAAACGGCCGCACAGAAGGTAATATTTTAAATCAACAAGCGTTATATGGTGCAAATGAACTTCTTTTCATAATACGGGATCAAATGAGTACATTCATTCAAATATTACATCCTTAGCACATTCCTCCGCCACGAGGCGGGCGCCCTTCAGGACACTGTCATAATATTTCTCGGGGTAGCGGTGCTCCTTGCCCTTCGGTGGCCCCTCCGTCACCAGCTTCTCGGCATCCATCTTCGCCCAGTGCACTTTCGCGCGGGCGAAGGCCCTGTGCGCACCTTCAATGCAGACTGACCGCTTTATGACTTCGAGCCGCGGGCAGGCAGACACAAGCCGCTTCACCAGGCCGAAGTAACTGCTGGGCAGGGGCTCGGCTGGCCACATCCGGACTATGAGGCCCTTCACGGCCAGTTCAGTCGCTTTGTGAAGTTCGACCAGTTGCTTCAGCTGGTCGCTCAAGGTCATCAGATGTTCGGCCCCAATATACTGGGACCAGAACAACTTCTCCGTCGAGCTCCCTTCCTCAGCTCGATAGAACTCTGCGGCATCAGATATGCTGCGCGGCAGATCTGCGAATGCTCCTGGGGAGCTCAAAATTCGGGTAAGTAAAAAGAAAGTCTCCTTCACATGCTTGATTTGCATATTGAATGCCTTACCCGCCGCAATCTTCTTGGCCGCCTCAATCTCCTGAAGGGCCTTTTGGGCTTCGGCCTTGGCGTCTCATGCGCTTTGGAGGTCCTGCGCAAGCTCGGACTCTTGCGTCCTAGAGTCACGCTCCAAGGACTCATATTTTTTGACAAGATCTTGGAGCTCTTGCTCGACCTCGCCGACTCGGGCCTTTTGCTTCTCGTGCTCGGCGCGCTCCTTGGACGCTTTGTCTTCGGCCTCGGTCAGCGCCTTTTTAAGGGCCGCCACTTCGGTCGTGGCCCCTATTAAAGTTCATAACGCTTCTATGAGTTGTAACCATTCCTTCTTTATCAATATACAGACGGGGTATTATGTACCTTTGTTCTCCTCGAGCTGCCTCTTCACGAGGCCGAGCTCTCCTTCGGTCCGCTCCAGGTCCCGCTTCAGTCCGGAGACCTCCGCAGTATGGGCGGCAGTGGCCAGCAGCGACGCCTGCTTATTCACATAGACACATTCTGTTAGACTCCTGCGGATATTATTTGATCCTCTGTTCGGCCTTTCTTTCCGAACACCAAATAGAGCATCAGGTGTTACTGTCTATATCGTGATATTTTCTTATAATTTTATTACTTACCTCGAGGCCTGTTAGGAGGCTGACGCAGGCTTCGGTCAATCCGCTTTTGGCGGACCGGGCCTTCTCAATCACCGCACTCATGATGGTGCGGTGCTCTTCGTCAATGGAAGCGCCGAAAGCGGTTCTAGCAAGTTGTCTGATGCCTCTGGATGGACAGAGGTCATCGGCATAGGTGGCTCGCCCTCCTTAGCGAGGGGCTGCCTGCCTGAATCCGGATTGGAGGTTCGGGCGCAGTATCCGGTTGGGGGCCAAACTTACTGCGGCCCCCGTCATCAGAATCTGTGGGGTCTGCCCCCCATGTGCCCGGCGTTTGAGATTTCTCCTTGGGGCCTCTGCAGAATAGTCTCCCCCTGGTCCGGTATCCTCTGGGACAGCACCTCGGTGTCGTCCGTGGGCCGAGGGGAGGTGGCCGTCGGGAGTGAATCGCTGTTCATCGCCGACTGACTCAAAGACCCATCCGAGGAGGATCCGTTGATGTGGGATTTGGCCGGACTGCACGATCATATTTGACATGATAAGGAGCAATAAAGCAATACGTACCGGAAATATTACAGTGTCCGGATACTTACGACTTCGCTAGGGGCTTGTCCCTGGGCAACCACTCCTCATCGCTGTAGGTGGCTATGGTGGAGTGGTCCGGAGGGAGGGTCTTTCCCTTCTTGGACCCTTCGGCCTCCCCAGACGGGGCAGCCTTCCTTTTCTTCTCCCCTTCGGTAGCAGGGGGATTTCCGCTACCTCGTCTTCGGTGTCTTCGGACGGTGAGTCCAATACAACCTTGCGCTGGAGACCTTTCCTGGTCCCCGCGGTCTTCTTCTTCTTCTCCGGAACCTCATAGGGTGCCGGAAACAGCATCTCTGTTAAGAGAGCCGATGCTGGGTCTTCAGGCAGAGGAGCCGGACAGTTAATCCGCTCCGCTAACGCTACCCAATCCTGATGAATTGGCATGGAAGTTTAGATTCCTCCCGCGGTTGTCCTGGTAAAAGGCACGTCTTGCAGAATATAAAAACTCACCGGATTGGCAGAGCGCCTTGCGCTGAGTCCGCGATCTTCGGCTATGGGTGGTGGTACCTCGGTAGCCTTGAACAGCACCTTCAAGACATCTTTGTGTGTTGTGTCGAAGAGCTCTCGCAGCGTCTGGTGTTCGGCTGGGTCGAACTCCCACATATTGAAAGCCCGTCTTTGACACGGAAGGATCCGGCGGAAGAGCAGGACCTGGACCACGTTGACAAGCTTGATTTTCTTGCTTATCATGTTTTTGATACAGGTCTGGAGTCCGGTCAGCTCCACCGATGAGCCCCGGGCTAGGCCCTTCTTTTTCCAGGAAGTGAGCCGCATGGGGATGCCGGATCGAAATTCGGGGGCCGCCGCCCAGTTGGTGTCGCGCGGCTCGGTGATGTAGAACCACCCCGATTGCCACCCCTTCACGGTATCCACAAAGGAGCCTTCGGGCCAAGTGACATTGGGCATCTTGCCCACCATGGCGCCTCCGCACTCTGCTTGCTGGCCGACCACCACCTTCGACTTCACGTTGAAGATCTTCAACCATAGGCCGAAGTGGGGCGAAATGCGGAGGAAGGCCTCGCAACGACGATAAACACCGAGATGTTGAGGATGAAATTGGGGGCCAGATCATCGAAGTCCAGCCCGTAGTAAAACATGAGCCCGCGGACAAATGGGTAGAGGGGGAATCCCAGTCCGCGGACAAAGTGAGGGAGAAACACTACCCTCTCCTGAGGCTCCGGGGTAGGGATGATTTTCCCATCGGTAGGAAGCCGGTGCGCGATGTCTGCGGCCAAGTATTTGGCCTCCCGAAGCCTCGTGATATCCTCCTCCTTAAAGGAGGAGGCCATCCACTTGCCTCCTGCTCCGGACATGCTTGGAATGACTTTCTAGAAAAGGAGAAAGCTTGGGTGCTAGAGCTCGAGCGAGGGGAAATGGATGAGCAGAGGAAGAAGAAGGCGTGGGTGGAGAAAAGGTAAATCCTTATCTCTTTATAAAGGTGGTAGAAACCATGCGCCTCCCCACTTGCCCCGTAAAACTCGCTTATTACCCAAGCGTCATGTTGACAGTGCGGTTGGGTTACCCGTACCCGTATTGATGAGAATCCCTTGATAAGGGGACACGATCTCTGCTTCGACAAGATGTGCCAGTGAAACCCCCTCGCAATATGTGCAGCAGCTGGTTGAGAAAAACGGTCCGAATAATGACCGGGCCGCGGCGTGATGTCACGCTATAAAAATTTGTCAGCAGATTAGATTTGTGGAATATTGTACTCTCTACGGTGGAATGTGGAATTTTTTTTGCAGAGCCGGACACGATCCTTGTGTTCAAAATCTTCTATGGAGTATTCGGAGAAGGAACCCGCCTTGCAATGCCGAAGACAATCTGCGTGCCGAACTCATCGTCATTGAAGCCTGGTTCAGGGGCTACTGAGGGAGTCCTGGATTAGGGGGTCCTTGGACAGCCGGACTATATACTTTGGCCGGATTGTTGGACTATGAAGATACAAGATTGAAGACTTCGTCCCGTGTCCGGATGGGACTCTCCTTTGTGTGGAAGGCAAGCTTGGCAATTCGGATATGTAGATCTCCTTCTCTGTAACCGACTCTGTGTAACCCTAGCCCCCTCCGGTGTCTATATAAACCGGAGGGTTTAGTCCGTAGGACAAGAACAACAATCATAATAATAGGCTAGCTTCTAGGGTTTAGCCTTTACGATCTCGTGGTAGATCAAATCTTGTAATACTCATATCATCAAGATCAATCAAGCAGGAAGTAGGGTATTACCTCCATCGAGAGGGCCCAAACCTGGGTAAACATTGTGTCCCCCGCCTCCTGTTACCATTAGCCTTAGACGCACAGTTCCGGACCCCCTACCCGAGATCCGCCGGTTTTGACACCGACAGGTATGTCTCCATATAAAATGGTTTATGGAAAAGCTTGTCATTTGCCTCTTGAGTTAGAACATAAGGCATTTTGGGCAATCAAAGAGCTCAACTATGATTTCAAAATTGCTGGTGAAAAGAGGTTATTTGATATTAGCTCATTAGATGAAGGGAGAACCCAAGCTTATGAAAATGCAAAATTATTTAAAGAAAAAGTCAAAAGATGGCATGACAAAAGAATTCAAAAGCATGAGTTTAAAGTTGGAGAATATGTTCTTTTGTACAACTCTCGTTTTAGATTCTTTGCAGGAAAACTCCTCTCAAAATGGGAAGGCCCATATGTCATCGAGGAGGTTTACCCGTCTGGAGCCATCAAAGTAAATAATTCTGAAGGGAATAACCCGAAGGTTGTCAATGGGCAACGAATAAAGCATTATATGTCAAGTACGCCCATTAATGCTGAAAGTAATATTATCCAAACTTTAACACTGGAAGAGCACATAAAAGAGTCCTTCCGGAGCACTCCAGAATCGTGAAAATAAGGAGGTACGTGATACGGTAAGTAAACGGACTCCGAAAAATCCACAAAAATATTTTTTATCAGTTTTGGAATATTTAAGAATTTTGGGAATAAAGAAACTTCCAGGAAGCGTACCCTAGTGGGTTGTTCCCACTTGGGACACCTTTCGTACTCCGTTTTTCTCCCGTATGCTTGTCCTCCAAGATAAAAAAATCTATATATACTTCCCGAACCTGTTGGTCACCGTATCACGAAGAAATCCTCTGTTCTCTTTTCTTGTTGTTTCCGGCCAAATTTATCAAGCCAGGCATCATGTCTTCTTGCTCCTCCAACAACATGGAAGAAGATGCTTGGCTGATGATGATCGAGACGAAGCGGGAGGAGCCTACGGACGCCATCAAGGGAGACGAGCAAGAAAGCTACCTTGGATCCATCCTCGGTGGCAGCACAAGTGCTGCTGGCAGAGGAAGAGGAAGAGCATATCCTTAAGCCCTACCTTACTAATCTTACTCCTACTGAGATTGAAGCTTTTCGCGTCATTGAAATAGTTCGCATACAGAATAAGTATCTTACTCACGAAAATATTCTGCATCAAGAGCATATCATCTATCTCCGAAGCGTCATCCATCGATTGGAGAATCTCTTGATCCTTAAGGATAGATCGCTTCATCACCACCATCATCTTCTTCACCACCAAAGGATAACTGAGTATCGGCTATGGGCACTCCCCTTGGCTTCCGCCAAGCTTGGCGGAGGTGCCCCGGTATCGTATCATCCCACTATCTTCTTGCTTTTACTTATTTTAGTTCGATCTTTTGCATTAGATGAATAAAAGTTTAGTTCGATCCTTTCTTCTTTGAGAGTTGCTTAGTGATCTATCCATGTAATCGTGTGCAAGTTATATAATAAAGTTTAGTGTGAGTTTTTGCTTTCTTCACTTTCATGTTGCAAATAAAAGAAAAGAAATAAAGAAAGAAAAAGAGAAAGGAAATAAATCATTAAGATCGTATACTAATCCTATGGTAGGTGATGGCACCACATAAGGAAAAGTATAAGTAGAAAATTTTGTTAGAGGTTGACAAACATAGCATTAGTCAATGATGCAACTCATGAAAGAATTAATAAGGGAAGAGAAGATTCACATATAAATATACTATCCTAGAAATCTTTTGTGATTGTGAGCCCTCATCAAATATTATATGCCAAAATTGTTGACGTTGGACAAGGAAGACAACTTAATGGTTTATGTTTGTTTATATTCACATAGAAGTCATATTGTCATAGATCCTTTAACATGTGATGCTTGCCCCCTATCTTTGCTAGCCAAAAATTCCACACTAAGTAGAGATACTCCTTGTGCATCCAAAAACCCTTAAACCCAAATCTTATTTTCAAGTGTCCACCATACCTACCTAGGGATTGAGCAAGATCCCTCAAGTAAGCTGTCATCGGTGCAAAAAGGCAATAAAAATTGCTTCTAAAAGTGTGAGATCATTTAGTGTAAGAGAAAATTGAGCGTTGTACGAACTTGGATGACAAAGAATAAAAGCAACATACTGCATAATAAAGGTTCCCATCTTAAGGGGCAATACAACGTGATGTTCTTTTGCACTAAGGGATTGAGCATACAAACAAATAAGCGCATGGCAACCTCTGCTTCCCTCTGTGAAGGGCCTATCTTTTACTTTTATGTATTTACTTTTATGCAAAGAGCCAAAGTTTTCCTTCTATTCCTTTTATTTTCTCCTTTGGCAAGCATCATGTGGTGAGGAAAGATCTAGGCACATATGTCCAGTTGAATATAGATAGCATGAGTTATTATTGTTGACGTCACCCTTGAGGTGAGTATGTTGGGAGGCGAAACTATAAGCCCCTATCTTTCTATGTGTCCGGTTGAAACGTTTTGCTCATGGGTACAAGGTGAGTGTTAGCAATCATACAAGACTATAAGATAGCTGAGTATGTGGACTTGCTTAAAGGCTCTGATACATGACCCTTCCTGAAAAGATGATGAATTATAGTTGCAAAGTTGACTGAGAACATAGTTTGTTGGTTTCTAATAGAGTTTTTGCTTTATACTTCGATTGTGTGATGAACTATTAGTTATTCATGAGAAGTATATGATAAAAGTTCTATGATAAAAGTCCTATGTTTAATTTTTTTTGCTCTTATAATAATCAACATGATGATTCTATGTTCGTATTTTGTTTTTATCGACACCTCTCTCTCAAAGCATGTGGACATGATATTCAATTTCGGTTTTTGCTTGAGGACAAGCGAGGTCTAAGCTTTGGGGAGTTGATACGTCCATTTTGCATCATGTTTTCTTATTGTTATTTATAATGTTTTTATCCATAATAATGCTTTTTGGAGTAATTCTAATGCATTTTCTCTCATAATCTACAACGAACACACCAAGAGGGAGAATTCCGGTAGCTGGAAATCTGGACCTGGAAAAGCTACGTCAGGCCACCTATTCTGCACAACTCCAAACAAGCTGAAACTTCACAGAGATTTTTTATGGAATATTTGAGAATTATTGGAGCAAATAACCACTAGAGGGGGGCCACCAGGTGGGCACAACCCACCTGGGCGCGCGATGACCCCCCTGGCGCGCCCTGGGGGGTTTTGGCCTCCTCGGCCCACCTCCGGTCCCCATATTCTTGTATAAAAGTCATTTAGACCTAGAAAAAATTAGATGAGGACTTTTGGGACGAAGCACCGCCGCTTTGAGGTGGAACTTGGGCAGGAGCACTTTTGCCCTCTGGCAGAGCGATTTCGCCGGGGGAACTTCCCTCCTGGAGGGGGAAATCATCGTCATCGTCATCACCAACAACTCTACCATCTTGGGGAGGGCAATCTCCATCAACATCTTCAACAACGCCATCTCCTCTCAAACCCTAGTTCATCTCTTGTGTTCAATCTTGTTATCGAAACTATAGATTGGTACTTGTGGGTGACCAGTAGTGTTGATTACAACTTGTAGTTGATTACTATATGGTTTATTTGGTGGAAGATTATATGTTTAGATCCAATATGCTATTTAATACTCCTGTGATCATGAGCATGTTTATCATTTGTGAGTAGTTACTTTTGTTCTTGAGGTCACGGGAGAAATCACGTTGCAAGTAATCATGTGAAATTGATATGTGTTCGATATTTTGATAGTATGAATGTTGTGATTCCCTTAGTGGTGTCATGTGAACGTCGACTACATGACACTTCACCATATTTGGGCCTAAGGGAATGCATTGTGGAGTAGAAATTAGATGGTGGGTTGCGAGAGTGACAGAAACTTAAACCCAAGTTTATGCGCTATTCCGTAAGGGGCCGATTAGACCCCAAAGTTTAATGCTATGGTTAGAATTTATTCTTAATACTTTTCTCGTAGTTGCGGATGCTTGCGGGAGGGTTAATCATAAGTAGGAGGTTTGTTCAAGTAAGAATAGCACCTAAGCACCGGTCCACCCACATATCAAATTATCAAAGTAGCGAACACAAATCGAACCAATATGACGAAAGTGACTAGATGAAATTCCCGTGTACCCTCAAGAATGCTTTGCTTATCATAAGAGACCGTTTTGTCCTGTCCTTTGCCTCAAAAGGATCGGGACACCTTGCTGCACTTTTGTTACTACTATCGTTACTTGCTCGTTACAAATTATCTTGCTATCAAACTACTCCGCTACTTACAATTTCAGCACTTGCAGACACTACCTTACTGAAAACTACTTGTCATTTCCTTCTGCTCCTCGTTGGGTTCGACACTCTTACTTGTCGAAAAGAGCTACAATTGATCCCCTATACTTGTGGATCATCATTAGACACCGAGTCGGTCACGTTGTGTGAGCCGGCCGGGATTCTGTAAGCCGCCGGGCATCAACCTGTGTATATAAAGGGGTGACCCGGCGGCGGGTTAACTCAAGAAACAACTGATCGAGACTAGGTCAAGCGTATTCGCTCCCTGGTAATCGAAACCCAAGCAATACAAGCTAAAGCAGGAGTAGGCTTTTACCTCATCGAGAGGGGCCGAACCTGGGTAAACTCTTTGTGTCCTTTGTCCCGTTTAACCCCTTCAAGCTAACCTAGTTGCGATGGCTCCACACCTAAGTCATTTTGCTAGGGCATCTGTCGTGTTAAGTCCACGACAGGAAGGATGCCGGAAAAGGCCCCAAGATGGGATCTCACGGGAACAGAAGGTTGCGGTGGTGGAAAAGTGTTTTCATGGATGCTTCTGGTGGTTTGGGAATATATGTGAATATATAGGAGGCAGAACTAGGTCAGGGGGTCACCGAGGGGCCCAAAAGGTAGGGGCGCGCCCTCCCCCATTGTTGCCGCCTCGTGGCTCTTCTGACTTGAACTCCAAGTCTCCGGGGTGTCTTCTGGTCCAAGAAAAATCGTCGCGAAAGTTTTATTCCGTTTGGTATTCCTTTTCTGCGAAGCTCAAAAACAAGGAAAAAAATAGAAACTGGCACTGGGCTCTAGGTTAATAAATTAGTCCCAAAAATAATATAAAATAGCATATTAATGCATATAAAACATCCAAAACAGATAATATAATAGCATGGAATAATCAAAAATTATGGATACGTTGGAGACGTATCAAGCATCCCCAGGCTTAATTCCTGATTGTCCTCGAGTAGGTAAATGATAAAAATAGAATTTTTGTTGTGGAATGCTACCTAACATATTTATGCATGTAATTTTTCTTTATTGTGGCATGAATGTTCAGATCCATAAGATTCAAAACAAAAGTTTAATATTGACATAAAAATGATAATACTTCAAGAATACTAACAAAGCAATCATGTCTTCTCAAAATAACATGGCCAAAGAAAGCTATCCCTACAAAATCATATATTCTGGCTATGCTCCATCTTCATCACACAAAATATTCTAATCATGCACAACCCCGATGACAAGCCAAGCAATTGTTTCATACTTTTGGTGTTCTCAAACTTTTTAACTTTCATGCAATACATGAGCGTGAACCATGGACATAGCACTATAGGTGGAATAGAATATGGTGGTTGTGGAGAAGACAAAAAGAAGGATATAGTCTCACATCAACTAGGCATATCAACGGGCTATGGAGATGCCCATCAATAGATATCAATGTGAGTGAGTAGGGATTGCCATGCAACAGATGCACTAGAGCTATAAGTTTATGAAAGCTCAAAAAGAAACTAAGTGGGTGTGCATCCAACTTGCTTGCTCACGAAGACATAGGGCAATTTGAGGAAGCCCATCATTGGAATATACAAGCCTAGTTCTATAATGAAAAATTCCCACTAGTATATGAAAGTGACAATATAGGAGACTCTCTATCATGAAGATCATGGTGCTACTTTGAAGGACAGGTGTGGAAAAAGGAGAGTAACATTGCCCTTCTCTCTTTTCTCTCATTTTTATGTGGGCTTCTTTGGCCTCTTTTACTATTATTATTTTTCGTCCGGAGTCTCATCCCTACTTATGGGGGAATCATAGTCTCCATCATCCTTTCCTCACATGGAACAATGCTCTAATAATGATGATCATCACACTTTTATTTACTTACAACTCAAAAATTACAACTCGATACTTAGAACAAAATATGACTCTATACGAATGCCTCCGGTGGTGTACCGGGATGTGCAATGAAGCAAGAGCGACAAGTATAAAAATGATGAATGGTGGCTTTGCCACAAATATGATGTCAACTACATGATCATGCAAAGCAATATGACAATGATGAAACGTGTCATAATAAACAGAAAGGTGGAAAGTTGCATGGCAATATATCTCGGAATGGCTATGGAAATGCCATAATAGGTAGGTATGGTGGATGTTTTGAGGAAGATATATGGTGGGTGTATGGCACCGGCAAAAGTTGCGCGGTACTAGAGAGGCTAGCAATGGTGGAAGGGTGAGAGTTTGTATAATCCATGGACTCAACATTAGTCATAAAAACTCACATACTTATTGCAAAAATCTATTAGTCATCGAAACAAAGTACTATGTGCATGCTCCTAGGGGGATAGATTGGTAGGAAAAGACCATCACTCGTCCCCGACCGCCACTCATAAGGAAGACAATCAATAAATAAATCATGCTCCAACTTTGTTATATAAAGATTCACCATACGTGCATGCTACGGGAATCACAAACCTTAACACAAGTATTTCTCCAATTCACAATTACTTGCTAGCATGACTCTAATATCACCATCTCTATATCTCAAAACAATCATAAGGAATCAAACTTCTCATAGTATTCAATGCACTTTATATGAAAGTTTTTATTATATCCCTCTTGGATGCCTATCATATTAGGACTAAATTCATAACCAAAGCAAATTACCATGCTGTTTAGAGAGACTCTCAAAATAATATAAGTGAAGCGTTAGAGTTCAATAATTTATATAAAATAAAGCCACCACCGTGCTCTAAAAAGATATAAGTGAAGCACTAGAGCAAAATTGCCTAGCTCAAAAGATATAAGTGAAGCACATAAAATACTCTAATAAATCACGATTCATGTGTGTCCCTCTCAAAAGGTGTGTACAGCAAGGATGATTGTGGCAAACTAAAAAGAAAAGACTCGTATCATACAAGACGCTCCAAGCAAAACACATATCATGTGGTGAATAAAAATATAGCCTCAAGTAAAGTTACCGATAGACGAACACGAAAGAGGGGATGCCTTCCCGGGCATCCCCAAGCTTAGGCTCTTGGTTGTCCTTGAATATTACCTTGGGGTGCCTTGGGCATCACCAAGCTTAGCCTCTTGCCACTCCTTATTCCATAGTCCATTAAATCCTTACCCATAACTTGAAAACTTCACAACACAAAACTCAACAAAAAATCTCATAAGCTCCGTTAGTATAAGAAAATAAATAACCACTTTTTGTACTGTTGTGAACTCATTCTTTATTTATATTGGTGTAATATATACTGTATTCTAACTTTTCCATGGTTCATATGAAGGAAATATGCCCTAGAGGCAATAATAAAGTTGTTATTTTATATGTCCTTATACATGATAAATGTATATTATTCATGCTAGAATTGTATTGATCGGAAACCTAAATACATGTGTGAATACATAGACAAACACGGTGTCCCTAGTGAGCCTCTACTAGCTCGTTGATCAAAGATGGTTAAGGTTTCCTAACCATGGACATGAGTTGTCATTTGATAACGGGATTGATACGTCTCCAACGTATCTACTTTTCCTAATGCTTTTACTCTTGTTTTGGACTCTAATTTGCATGATTTGAATGAAACTAACCCCGGACTGACGCTGTTTTCAGCAGAACTACCATGGTGTTGTTTTTGTGCGGAAATAAAAGTTCTCGGAATGGAACGAAACATTGCGAGGAATTTTTTTATATCAATAAAGAAAAATACTGGAGCCAAGAACCACCGGAGGGGGGCGCCTGGGTGGGCACAACCCACCAGGGCGCCCCCCCTCCAAGCACGCCCAGGTGGGTTGTCCCCACATGGTGGCCCCGCAGACCGTGAAACCGACGTTATAAAATCCTATTTTCCAGAAAAAATTAGGGAGAAAGAATTATCGCGTTCCACAAGACGGAGCCACCGCCACCTCCTGTTCTTCATCGGGTGGCCAGACCAGGAGCCCGTTTGGGGCTCCAGAGAGGGGGATCTTCGATCTTCGTCATCACCAACCCTTCTCCATCGCCAATTCCATGATGCTCCCTACTGGGAGTGAGTAATTCCTTCGTAGGCTCACTGGTCGGTGAGGAGTTGGATGAGATTCATCATGTAACCGAGTTACTTTTGGTAGGGCTTGATCCCTAGTATCCATTATGTTCTGAGATTGATGTTGCTATGACTTTGCCATGCTTAATGCTTGTAACTTTGGGCCCGGGTGCCATGATTTCAGATCTGAATCGTTTATGTTATCACCATTATATCTATGTTCTAGATCCGATCTTGCAAGTTATAGTCACCTACTATGTGTTATGATCCGTCAACCCCGGAGTGACAATAGTCGGGATACTTTCCGGTGATGACCATAGTTTGAGGAGTTCATGTATTAACCGTGTGTTAATGCTTTGTTCCGGTTCTCTATTAAAAGGAGGCCTTAATATCCCTTAATTTCCAATAGGACCCCGCTGCCACAGGAGGGTAGGATAAAAGATGTCATGCAAGTTCTTTCCATAAGCATGTATGACTATTTATGGAATACATGCCTACATTATATTTATGAACTGGAGCTAGTGCCGTATCGCCCTAGGTTATGACTGTTATATGATGAATATCATCCAACAAATTGCCGATCCAATGCATACGATTTTCCTACATATTGATCTTGCTAAGTTACTACTCTATTGATACTATTGCACTTGCTAAAAAACTATTGCTATCACTGTTACGTTACCATTGTTGTTGCTACTGCTATCAAAACTATCATACTACTTTGCTACTGATCACTTTGTTGCAGATAATTAATCTCCAGGTGTGGTTGAATTGACAACTCAGCTGCTAATACTTGCAAATATTCTTTGGCTCCCCTTGTGTCGAATCTATAAATTTGGGTTGAATACTCTACCCTCGAAAACTGTTGTGATCCCATATACTTGTGGGTTATCAAGACCTTTTTCTGGCGCCGTTGCCGGGGAGCATAGCTATATTTGTGGAGTCACTTGGGATTATTATCATATTATCACTATGAAGAATTCGAAGGATGCTAAGACTAAGATTTTACCCTCTAAGGCGAGGGGAGGTAAGGAACTGCTATCCATCTCTGCTTTAGATTCACCTTCTGTCATAAGTAAACTTGCAACACCACCACATGCTATCAATTCTGATATGTCGCAAGTTATTGATGATGCTACTTCTGCTATGAATGCTACTCATGATGATGCTAGTACCTTGCTTGATGATGATGTGCCACTAGGTGAATTTCTTGATGAACAAATTGCTAGAGTAAGACAACATGAGATTATTGAAACTGATGATGAGCTTGAACCTGGAAATCTTGAAACACCTATTAGACCTAGTTCTCCTAGATATGAATTGCCTAAAGTACCAGAAGGTTATGTTATGAATGAGGAGACAACTAGAGACATTCTTGCTTGTAAGGATAGAGATGATCTAGAAAAATTACGCAAGTATAAAGAAAAGACTTTGAATGCTAGAATGAAAAGCGGTCCTAAGTTTGCTACTTCACCTATCTTTGTTGATGATAAGGATTATGAATTATCTGTCGACCTAGAGTTAATTACTTTGGTTGAATCTGATCCTTTCCATGGTTATGAAACTAAAATTGTTGTGGCACATCTCACTAAGCCGAATGATATAGCCACCCTTTTTACTCATGATGAGAAGATTCACTTTTATTATATTCTCCAATTATTTTCATTCTCATTAAAGGGTGATGCTAAAGCTTGGTACAATACTCTTACTCCTGGTTGTGTGCGTAGTCCCCAGGATATGATTTATTACTTCTCTGGAAAATATTTTCCTGCTCATAAGAAACAAGTTGACTTACAGGAAATATTCAACTTTGTGCAAATTGAAGAAGAGAGTCTCCCACAAGCTTGGGGGAGGTTCTCCAATTGCTTAATGCTTTGCCTGATCATGATTCCCGATACTGAGGTTCATCGGGTGGCATCCTAATCCTGCCATCATCTCGGCTCATGGGGAACTGACCTGGAGCGGTTTTCTAAGGGTCCTAGTAGGTAACCCATATTTTTCCACAACTACCCTTGATATGAATGAATGTGTGGCACCAGAGTCAAAAAGTACCAATACTGGATGTGAATTTAATAAAAACTTACCGATTACGGTATCCGGCTTATCATAGACCTCCTCCACATCAATGTGGTTCACCTGAGCTCGGGGAAAAGGGTTTTGCTTCTTGATCCCAGAGTTTCCGTTACCGTTTCCATTTCCATTGCCATTGTTCGGCTTAGCATCAGGACATTTGTTGGCATAATGTCCAGTCTGCTTGCACCTAAAACAGGTGACGGTGCTTAGGTCCCTCATCACTGGAGCGGAATTATGCTGAGTACCATTTCCGCCATTGCCGTTCTTCTGGTTGTTGGTGTTGGAATGGGTATGTCCTCCGTGAGTATGGCCTCCATGGGTATGGTGGTTGTGTCCTCCTGAGTATGGGGCGTAGCGGGGCTTTCGATGAGCTCCAGAGCTATACCTTCCCTGTCCATACTTCCGCTTCCGACTCTCTATCTGCTGCTGCTTGCCTTCAAGAATGATGGCCTTGTCTACCAGCTCCTGGTAGTTGTTGAAGGTAGCCACCATCAGCTGCATTCCCAACTCATCATTGAGTCCTTCGAGGAACTTTTCCTGTTTTGCGGCATCTATGGCCACATCATCCGGGGCATAGGGAGCTAACTGGCTGAACTCATCCACGTACTGCCCCACAGTATGATTTCCCTGGTGTAAGTTGCGGAACTCACTCTTCTTCAGACTCATGGCTCCAGCTGAGACATGAGCGGTGCGGAAGGCCTGCTGAAACTGATCCCATGTAACTGTGGCCATGGGGTAGGTGGCGGTGTAGTTTTCCCACCACGATGTTGCGGGTCCATCCAGTTGATGTGCGGCAAAATGCACCTTCTCAGCATCTGTGCATCCAGCAGTGGCTAGCTCCCTTCCGATCTTGCGGAGCCAATCATCAGCTACAATCGGCTCGGTGCTGCTAGAGAACACCGCCGGATTCAGCCTTAAGAAATGGGTCAGCTTGTAGATAGGGGGTGGTGGCAATGGATGGTTGTTGTTCTTGCCTTGGTTCTATATGACCATCTGCATCAAGGCATTCTGCTGTTGGATCAGCTGGGTGAGCTCCGGCGGGAAAGTGAATCTGGGGTCATGTCTTAGAGGCATCTGATGTTTTGGAGCGGATGAGAAATTAGAATAGAACAAGGGTCTAAAGAGAAATAACACTACCCACATGTATGCAACAATCAATAACACACCAATCACTTCAGTCAAGTTTCACACATCGATCGTAACAAACTAATCGAGAATCCAACCATCTAACGAATTTCTAATGTTTACATGGTGGTCTGAATCTAGTTCTCAGCGGTGGAAGACTTCATCAGATCAACGTCGGCTCCAACTTCTTCTTCGTCAGCGTCGTCTTCATAGGGCAAGCTCTCGTCGGATTGAGCAGACTCGGTGATGGGGTCAACAACTATTTTTGTGAATCAGAGAAGAGAAAGAAACGAATAGAGAAGAGTATAGACCAAAGGATATATAGGAAAATTGTAAAATAGTTTTTTTTCCTATGGCTTTCCGATCCTAGGGGTTACGTCCTACAGTCAGCGTGTGCTCTGATACCATCTCTGTAACGACCCGACCCAAAATCGGTCAAGTCTCTATGTATCTGTACCATCCCAAGATCATGCTGGCACACACAGTACATCAATGAATATATCAAAGTGCAATCACACATGCTTTATTACATCGAATCTCATATAGATTCTTTATTACAATACAATAAATTCGGCCGAAGGCCAACTCATGAGATAAACTACTGCGGTAGACATAGACGACAGCGAGTTCATCCGACTCCATTGGGCAATCACCGAGCGTAGATCGTAGCCTCACTCCTGGTCGGAATAAACCTCTGCAACATAAGACGTTGCAGCCGTGTAGGTCAGCATTTTGAATATGCCGGCAAGTCATAGAGAGAAACGGTAATAAAATGCTATCACTATATGTAATGTGAGCTGTGGGGCTCTAAGTTTAAGTTTTTGCGAAAAGCAAAATTTTCCCTACAACAAAAGGACTTGCTTGTAAATTACTACAAAATATTTGTTGTTAATGAGATGGTTCCGCCAACTAATTCTCATATCCCAAAATTATTAATAAACCCACTCATTGTTATTAATTATGTTGAGACTGGCTGATAGTATCATCTCCGGTGCTCAAGTTGTCCGTAATTGGGGACACGGCTAATCGATTAGATTGTTACTCTGCAGAGTCTTGTACACTTTACCCGCAATATTTGATCCCTCCCGTTATGTCCTCGCACTACCTGGTGTTTGAGAACGGGACGATCAAAACATGGTCTTCCAAAGCGGTCCTCCGGCCAAAAGTCAGTGCTCATCCAATCCTACCGTTCGTCTACATCTGCTAGCAATCTGACCAACCAGAGTCTCGACTAAGGTCAACCAAGCCAGAGCCCGTAATGGCTTGCGGTTGCACACATAAGCTTTCCATCCTTGAAGTATCCATCTCTTTGAGCCTGGGTGGCATTCCGTCGGGATGATCACAGGTAGATACCAAGATTCCCGGGCATAACCATGATAGATATCAGGTTGCCGAATGCTTTCCATTCCACCCAGAGGTATATTCAGTCCTTGAAGTCTTGAAGTCTTGAATCATCGTGCAGGTCTTGAATTATTTAACCTCACAACACTTCTGAATCTCACAACCAAACCCCATCTACTAGAGCGTAGCAAATATGAAGTAACGTCCCTTCCCGGGCAATGGTAACAGGGTGTTGGGTTTCTCCTACCTCATGATACTACCTCAAGTTCAATGCTCAAAATCCTACTATTCAAGGTGGAAAGAAACTACTAATGCAATAAAACATGGGTAATGGAAATACATTATCAAAGTGAACTAGCCTTGTTGACGATGCTGAAACTCGAACGCTTCATAGACACAAGCCTCGCACTCCGGAAATTCTATCGAATCAAACATAGCACACATAAGTATACCATCATACAATTTCCACTACAACAACAAGTAAAATTTAATAACACACAATCATACACACAAAGAAATCCAAGGAGAAAAACAAAGAAAGTCATAAAAACAATGCCAACCTTTTACTATGAGTGAAACCAACTACATAAATAATTTTCTACCATTAAAACATTCTTTGACAGAATTAAAACAAGGTTTTTATTAAATAACAGAAAAGAAAACAGCAAACAAATTTAATGCAAAAAAGAAACGCATTAAATGCTATTTAAAAACTCTTTTTATGATTAAAACAAAACTAGTAAGAAAATAAAATAAAATAAATTCTTTTTCTGTAAATAAAAGTTCACCTTCTAAACTATAGAAAAAATCTGAAATAAACTACAACAGAGGTGGAAATAAATTTTAAAGTAATTAAAACAACAAAACAGCAACAAAGTGAAATAAACTAAAACATAGTTGTTTTCGTGTAAAACTAATTTCAATAAAATCTATAAATACCCAAATTAATCCTACTGCTAAGCAAGGTCAAAACAAAGCAGTGGCAAAAAGAATCACAAAAAAAAATCCTAGCTCATTTTATAGCAGAAATACTAATCTGACTAAAACTCATATAAAACATTTTTTTTAAATATAACATGGCCGAAACTATTTTATACAGAAACTTTAGGAAATTTGCAAACTAGGAAAAAAAGAATCAACTAAAAATATTTAATAACCTAAGAGAAACATATTTTACAAGATTGAAACTTCCTGTTTTAAAAACAGAAATGAAAATAAAACAATATAAAAATGAACATGCGCTCCCGGGCCGAAGGTGTGCGATTCTGCAACTATATTACGCTCCGGCGTTATATATCTAAATGCGTAAGTTTAATAAAAGAAAACCTACCGGTTCGATTTAAACTAACTAAACCGGAAATAAACCCAACACTAACCGATCTAATAAAAAAACCAAACTCTTCGCGTGATCTAATCTAGACCGTTGGTTGGCGATCTAACGATGGAGGGAGGTGGCGGCTTACAACGGCGGTGGCCGACGGCGAACAGAGGACGACGGCGGTCGGCGTCGGGCGGGGCGGGGTCTGCGGCGGTCTCCGGCATCGATGAAGGTGTCGGGGAGGTGCGTCTCGGCGAGGGAGACTCGGGGTGGTGTTGGTGGAGCTCGAGAGCAGCTGTAGCGAGCGGGACGTCGACGGCACGGCTCGGGTGCCCGCAGCTCCAGTGGCGATGTTCGGGGCGGCCTCTTCGGCGGTTCCTGGGCGGCGAGTGAAGGAAATATGCCCTAGAGGCAATAATAAAGTTATTATTTATTTCCTCATATCATGATAAATGTTTATTATTCATGCTAGAATTTTATTAACCGGGAAACATAATACATGTGTGAATACATAGACAAACATAGTGTCACTAGTATGCCTCTACTTGACTAGCTCGTTAATCAAAGATGGTTGAGTTTCCTAAACCATAGACATGAGTTGTCATTTGATTAACGGGATCACATCATTAGGAGAATGATGTGATTGACTTGACCAATTCTGTTAGCTTAGCACATGATCGTTTAGTTTACTGCTATTGCTTTCTTCATGACTTATACATGTTCCTATGACTATGAGATTATGCAACTCCCGATTACCGGAGAAACACTTTGTGTGCTACCAAACGTCACAATGTAACTGGGTGATTATAAAGGTGCTCTACAGGTGTCTTCGATGGTACTTGTTGAGTTGGCATAGATCAAGATTAGGATTTGTCACTCCGATTGTCGGAGAGGTATCTCTGGCCCTCTCGGTAATGCACATCACAATAAGCCTTGCAAGCAATGTGACTAATGAGTTATTTGCGGGATGATGCATTACGTAACGAGTAAAGAGACTTGTCGGTAACGAGATTGAGCTAGGTATTGAGATACCGACGATCGAATCTCGGGCAAGTAACATACCCATGACAAAGGGAACAACGTATGTTGTTATACAGTTTGACCGATAGAGATATTCGTAGAAGATGTGGGAGCCAATATGAGCATCCAGGTTACGCTACTGGTTATTGGCCGGAGACGTGTCTCGGTCATGTCTACATAGTTCTCGAACCCGTAGGGTCCGCACGCTTAAAGTTCGGTGACGATCGGTATTATGAGTTTTTGTGTTTTGATGTACAGAAGGTAGTTCGGAGTCCCGGATATGATCACGAACATGATGAGGAGTCTCGAAATGGTCGAGAAGTGAAGATTGATATATTGGACGACTATATTCGGACACCGGAAGTGCTCCGGGTGGTTTCGGAGAAAACCGGAGTGCCGAAGGGTTACCGGAACCCCCCGGGAGAAATAGTGGGCCTTATGGGCCTTAGTGGAGAGAGAGAGGGCTGGCCTAGGTCAGGCCGCGGGCCCCACCCCCTCTAGTCCGAATTGGACTAGGAGAGGGGGGGCGGCGCCCCCCTTTCCTTCTCCCTCTCCCCCTTCCTTTCCCTCTCCTAGTAGGAGTAGGAAAGAGGGGAGTCCTACTCCTAGTAGGAGGAGGACTCCTCCTCCTGGCGCGCCCTACAGGGGCCGGCCGGCCTCCCCCCTTGCTCCTTTATATAGGGGGGCAGGGGCACCTCTAGACACACAAGTTGATCTGTTGATCTCTCCCAGCCGTGTGCGGTGCCCCCCTCCACCATAATCCACCTCGATCGTATCGTAGCGGTGCTTAGGCGAAGCCCTGCGTCGGTAGCATCATCATCACCGTCATCACGCCATCGTGCTCACGAAACTCTCCGGCGAAGCTTTGCTGGATTGGAGCTCGCGGGACGTCATCGAGCTGAACGTGTGCTGAACTCGGAGGTGTCGTGCGTTTGGTACTTGGATCGGTCGGATCGTGAAGACGTACGACTACATCAACCGCGTCGTGCTAACGCTTCCGCTTTCGGTCTACGAGGGTACGTGGACACACTCTCCCCTCTGTTTCTATACATAACCATGATCCTGTGTGTGCGTGGGAATTTTTTTGAAATTACTACGTTCCCCAACAGTGGTATCAGAGCCTGGTTTATGCGTAGATGTTATATGCACGAGTAGAACACAACTAAGTTGTGGGCAATACAAGTCATACTGCTTACCAGCATGTCATACTTTGGTTCGGCGGTATTGTTGGATGAAGCCGCCCGGACCGACATTACGCGTACGCTTACGCGAGACTGGTTCTACCGACGTGCTTTGCACATAGGTGGCTGGCGGGTGTCAGTTTCTCCAACTTTAGTTGAACCGAGTGTGGCTACGCCCGGTCCTTGAGAAAGTTAAAACAGCACTAAGTTCATAACGACGTCATGCTTGCTTTTGGTACTCCAGAAAAGCAAATCTTGATTGAACCTATATTTGCCCAATGGATACAATCTGCTCATGGCAAGACGACATATGGGTTACGAACTATCGTTGTGGTTTTGATGCGTAGGTAAGAGCGGTTCTTGCTCAGCCTGTAGCAGCCACGTAAAACTTGCAACAACAAAGTAGAGGACGTCTAACTTGTTTTTGCAGGGCATGTTGTGATGTGATATGGTCAAGACATGATGCTATATTTATTGTATGAGATGATCATGTTTTGTAACGGAGTTATCGGCAACTGGCAGGAGCCATATGGTTGTCGCTTTATTTTATGCAATGCAATCGCCCTGTAATTGCTTTACTTTATCACTAAGCGGTAGCGATAGTCGTAGAAGTAATAGTTGGCGAGACGAGAACGATGCTACGATGGTGATCAAGGTGCCGCGCCAGTGACGATGGTGATCATGACGGTGCTTTGGAGATGGAGATCAAAGGCACAAGATGATGATGGCCATATCATATCACTTATATTGATTGTATGTGATGTTTATCCTTTATGCATCTTATTCTGCTTTGTTTGACGGTAGCATTATAAGATGATCTCTCACTAAATTTCGTCGTGCATAGGTAAAAGTGTTCTCCCTGATTATGCACCGTTGCCAAAGTTCGTCGTGCCGAGACACCACGTGATGATCGGGTGTGATAAGCTCAACGTTCATCTACAACGGGTGTAAGATAGTTTTACGTGATGATTGGTTATGGTTTAGTTGATATGGATCACGTGGTCACTTAGATGATTAGAGGGATGTCTATCTAAGTGGGAGTTCTTAAGTAATATGATTAATTGAACTTAAATTTGTCATGAACTTAGTACCTGATAGTATTTTGCTTGTCTATGTTGTTGTAGATAGATGGCCCGTGCTGTTGTTCCGTTGAATTTTAATGTGTTCCTTGAGAAAGCAAAGTTGAAAGATGATGGTAGCAATTACACGGACTGGGTCCGTAACTTGAGGATTATCCTCATTGCTGCACAGAAGAATTACGTCCTGGAAGCACCACTAGGTGCCAGGCCTGCTGCAGATGCAACTGACGATGTTAAGAACGTCTGGCAGAGCAAAGCTGATGACTACTCGATAGTTCAGTGTGCCATGCTTTACGGCTTAGAACCAGGGCTTCAACGATGTTTTGAACATCATGGAGCATATGAGATGTTCCAGGAGTTGAAGCTAATATTTCAAGAAAATGCCCGGATTGAGAGATATGAAGTCTCCAATAAGTTCTACAGCTGCAAAATGGAGGAGAATAGTTCTGTCAGTGAACATATACTCAAAATGTCTGGGTATAACTATCACTTGATTCAACTGGGAGTTAATCTTCTGGATGATAGTGTCATTGACAGAATTCTTCAATCACTGCCACCAAGCTACAAGAGCTTCGTGATGAACTATAATATGCAAGGGATGGATAAGACAATTCTCAGGCTCTTCGCAATGCTAAAAGTTGCGGAGGTAGAAATCAAGAAGGAGCATCAAGTGTTGATGGTCAACAAGACCACCAATTTCAAGAAAAAGGGTAAAGGGAAGAAGAAGGGGAACTTCAAGAAGAACAGCAAGCAAGTTGCTGCTCAAGAGAAGAAACCCAAGTCTGGACCTAAGCCTGAGACTGAGTGCTTCTACTGCAAACAGACTGGTCACTGGAAGCGGAACTGCCCCAAGTATTTGGCGGATAAGAAGGATGGCAAGGTGAGCAAAGGTATATGTGATATACATGTTATTGGTGTGTACCTTACTACAGCTCGCAGTAGCACCTGGGTATTTGATACCTGTTCTGTTGCTAATATTTGCAACTCAAAACAGGGACTACAGATCAAGCGAAGACTGGCTAAGGACGACGTGACGATGCGTGTGGGAAATGGTTCCAAAGTCGATGTGATCGCCGTCGGCACGCTACCTCTACATCTACCTTCGGGATTAGTTTTAGACCTAAATAATTGTTATTTGGTGCCAGCGTTAAGCATGAACATTATATCTGGATCTTGTTTGATGCGAGACGGTTATTCATTTAAATCTGAGAATAATGGTTGTTCTATTTATATGAGTAATATCTTTTATGGTCATGCACCATTGAAGAGTGGTCTATTTGTGATGAATCTCGATAGTAGTGATACACATATTCATAATATTGAAGCCAAAAGATGCAGAGTTGATAATGATAGTGCAACTTATTTGTGGCACTGTCGTTTGGGTCATATTGGTGTAAAGCGCATGAAGAAACTCCATACTGATGGACTTTTGGAATCACTTGATTATGAATCACTTGGTACTTGCGAACCATGCCTCATGGGCAAGATGACTAAAACGCCGTTCTCCGGAACAATGGAGCGAGCAACAGATTTGTTGGAAATCATACATACTGATGTATGTGGTCCAATGAATATTGAGGCTCGCGGCGGTTATCGTTATTTTCTCACCTTCGCAGATGATTTAAGCAGATATGGGTATATCTACTTAATGAAACATAAGTCTGAAACATTTGAAAAGTTCAAAGAATTTCAGAGTGAAGTGGAAAATCATCGTAACAAGAAAATAAAATTTCTACGATCTGATCATGGAGGAGAATATTTGAGTTACGAGTTTGGTCTACATTTGAAACAATGCGGAATAGTTTCGCAACTCACGCCACCTGGAACACCACAACATAATGGTGTGTCTGAATGTCGTAATCGTACTTTACTAGATATGGCGCGATCTATGATGTCTCTTACTGATTTACGGCTATCGTTTTGGGGTTATGCTTTAGAGACGGCTGCATTCACGTTAAATAGGGCACCATCAAAATCCGTTGAGACGACGCCTTATGAACTGTAGTTTAGCAGGGAGGTACCAAAGTAATCCAGGAGTGGACCACTGGACAGCGGTCAAGAACATCCTGAAATACCTAAAAAGGACTAAGGATATGTTTCTCGTTTATGGAGGTGACAAAGAGCTAGTCGTAAATGGTTACGTCGATGCAAGCTTTGACACTGATCCGGATGATTCTAAATCTCAAACCGGATACGTGTTTACATTGAACGGTGGAGCTGTCAGTTGGTGCAGTTCTAAACAAAGCGTCGTGGCGGGATCTACGTGTGAAGCGGAGTACATAGCTGCTTCGGAAGCAGCAAATGAAGGAGTCTGGATGAAGGAGTTCATATCCGATCTAGGTGTCATACCTAGTGCATCGGGACCGATGAAAATCTTTTGTGACAATACTGGTGCAATTGCCTTGGCAAAGGAATCTAGATTTCACAAGAGAACCAAGCACATCAAGAGATGCTTCAATTCCATCCGGGGTCAAGTACAGGTGGGAGACATAGAGATTTGCAAGATACATACGGATCTGAATGTTGCAGACCCGTTGACTAAGCCTCTTCCACGAGCAAAACATGATCAGCACCAAAACTACATGGGTGTTAGAATCATTACTGTGTAATCTAGATTATTAACTCTAGTGCAAGTGGGGAGTAGGAAAGAGGGGAGTCCTACTCCTAGTAGGAGGAGGACTCCTCCTCCTGGCGCGCCCTACAGGGGCCGGCCGGCCTCCCCCCTTGCTCCTTTATATACGGGGGCAGGGGCACCTCTAGACACACAAGTTGATCTGTTGATCCCTCCCAGCCGTGTGCGGTGCCCCCCTCCACCATAATCCACTTCGATCGTATCATAGTGGTGCTTAGGCGAAGCCCTGCATTGGTAGAATCATCATCACCATCATCACGCTGTCGTGCTGACGAAACTCTCCGGCGAAGCTTTGCTGGATCGGAGCTCGCGGGACGTCATCGAGCTGAACGTGTGCTGAACTCGGCGGGGCCGTGCGTTCGGTACTTGGATCGGTCGGATCGTGAAGACGTACGACTACATCAACCGCGTTGTGCTATGCTTCCGCTTTCGGTCTACGAGGGTACGTGGACACACTCTCCCCTCTTGTTGCTATACATCACCATGATCCTGTGTGTGCGTAGGAATTTTCTTGAAATTACTACGTTCCCCAATAGCGAGACGATGTCAGAGGGCTGCGCAGGGTTGAGGGCGATGTGTTGATGGAAGGAGGGGTCGAGGTGGTGCTCACCGGTGTCGGAAACGGCGGCGGCTGTGACGAGATCGGGTTGGAGATGGCGGGCTCGGTGGTGGGTTATGCGAGGGGTTTGTAGGGGGTCGAGGGAGGAGAGCGAGGGGACTTTATAGGACACCATCTTAGAGGAGGGGGTGACTCGGGATCGTGATCCCTGGAAGATCGGAGCACGGCGGCGCTCTGGGTGTGCTCCGGTGTGGCAAGGCGTGGAGGAGGGGAAATAAAGGGGTGGGGCCGGCGCGTTAGTGAGAGAGGGAGAGGTGAGTGGATTGAGTTTGGCGGAGCTCCTGGTGACCTGCAACTCCGGCAGCGGGCGGCGATGCTCGTGGCGGCGGCTTCGGTCGTTCCTGGGCGTCAAGAGGATGTCAGGTAGGTGTGGGAGGTTGAGGGGGTTCGGTTGGAGGAGATTGGGGGCAGGATGATGGCTCACCGGAGTCGGGCGCGGCGGTGAATGGTGGCGGTGGAGGCGAGATGCGATCGGCAATGGTGTGAGCTACGGTGGGAGTTGGGGTAGGGTTTTAGGGGGTGCGAGGGAGGAGAGCTAGGGGCTTTTATAGGGCGATAGCTTGGAGGAGGGGGCGGCTTCGGAGCGTGATCCCGGGAAGATCGCGGCGACGGGCGCGCTTTGGTCGTGCTCCGACTTGGCGTGGCGTGCGCGAGGGGAAAAAGATGAGGGCGGGCCCCGCGGGTCAGTGGGAGAGAGAGGGAAGGCGGCGAGCGGGCGACCGATCGGGAGCGCTCGGGTGCGGCGCGGTTGGAGCAGGCCACGGTGCAGTTGGAGCAGGCCGCAGTGCGGTCGGCTGGCCCTTGGGCACTGGGCGCTGCTGGCTGGGCCGGTTGGCCTGGCCAGCTAGGGGGTTTTCCCTTTCTTTTGAATTACCCCGAGAAGAAAATAAAATATAAATAGAAACAAATATTTTCATATAGGACATATATATATATATATATATATATCAAAATTCTCAGCGGAATAAATCCTAAATAGTGAACTGTTTTTCAGAGGCGAAATAAAACTTTATAAAAAATAGTTTTTTTTGAAAATTCCAAATAAATCCAAATTTGAATTCAAACTTTTGGCATTATTTTCTTCTGACATTTTTGGAGTGTCATTTTATCTCCTCTCATACTTTTGAACAAGTATTTGTCAGAGATTTTTGAAATGAAATTCAAATGCCAAGTTGAATCCAAATTCAAATAAAAACTCAGGTGCCTCTGAAATTTCCAAATGTCACTCAATTCAAATAAAATGCATAGATGCTTAGCTAATAATTGTAAAACATTCCAAATTGAAAATTTGGGATGTTACATTTTCAGTAAGGTAATATCTGCAAGTGCTGAAATTGTAAGTAACTGAGTAGTTTGATAGCAAGATAATTTGTAACGGACAAGTAAAGATAGTAGTAACAAAACTGCAGCAAGATAGCACAATCCTTTTGAGGCAAAGGACAGGCCAAAATGGCTCTTATGATAAGCAAAGCGTTCTTGAGGGTACACGGGATTTTCATCTAGTCAATTTCACCATGTTGGTTTAATTCGTGTTCACTACTTTGATAATTTGATATGTGGGTGGACCGGTGCTTAGGTGTTGTTCTTACTTGAACAAACCTCCTACTTATGATTAACCCTCCCGCAAGCATCCGCAACTACGAGAAAAGTATTAAAAATAAATTCTAACCATAGCATTAAACTTTTGGATCCAATCGGTCCCTTACGGAATAGCGCATAAACTGAGGTTTAAGATTCTGTCACTCTCGCAACACATCATCTAATTGCTACTCCACAATGCATTCCCTTAGGCCCAAATATGGTGAAGTGTCATGTAGTCGACGTTCACATGACACCACTAAGGGAATCACAACATACATACTATCAAAATATCGAACACATATCAAGTTCACATGATTACTTGCAACATGATTTCTTCCGTGACCTCAAGAACAAAAGTGACTACTCACAAATGATAATCATGCTCAAGATCGGAGGGGTATTAAATAGCATATTGGACCTGTGATCAATTGTAAGTACAGCGGGATATTTCGTCCGAACTGCGAGTGTCATGTTCCCCAGAGGGACTAGGCAACGACGACTATGCTCGGCTAAATCTAGGTAACACAATTTTAAGAGACGAATGCGGAAAATAAAACCTAAACTAACAAGGTCGTTCCCAAAGATCGTCGACAAAGAAAATGCAAAGAGCACAGGGAGATTCAGATTTTACTCATTGTCTTTTTGGTATTTCTGTAATGCTTGAGAAATTAAAATACTAATACGAGCATACATCAATGACAAGAGAAGTGAAAGGACATGAACATAACATGACAAGGACACATATATAACTTTCAAACATGAATAGAGGGAAGAAACAAGCTTGTAGGACAGAGTATATGTATCACATCACAAACACACACATATGTATATATCACAGGACACCACACACATATGAAGATTACTATTTCACTAAACAGAGTATGACAGGTCAAATACTTCTCAAAGTGATAAGGTATCAACTAGTCAGGACATACTAATCAAGCATTTATATTAAACTTCGAAACTGAACCAAACAGTAGGATATTGCACTTACCACAACTGAACATTACATTGTACTGATCATTACACTACTCAAGATTACAAAAATTTGAGAGAGAGAGGGATTGAAAACAGTAGCAAGTGTTGGAGAGGGAGCGATTCAGCAGCAGGGGGTAGAGAGGAGCATCAGCAGGGGGCGTGAGGAGAGAGGTTCAGCAAGGCAGCATATGGAGATTGGACAGGGAGAACTTCAACAGGGATGCAGCAGCAAGCAAATGGACAAGAGGACAGCAGCAGTTTTGGTGAGAAGAGAGAGGTTGAGAGGAGGAGCAAGAGCAGCGAGGCAAGGGAAGGAGAGCAGCAGCAAGGTGCGTTGAGAGAGAGTTGCTGGTGGTGTGGCACGGCAAAGGAAGATGAGGCGGATGGTGGTGGTGATGCGGCACTGGCAGCGGCTGGTGGTGGAGATGGCGTGGTGGAGATGGAGTGGATAGATGGCTGGATGACGCACCGCCACGCCGGTGTAACACCCCGCATGTAACTTTCCATATTTGTAACTCCGACTCTTGCCATTTTCGGCTATGTGTTATGATATTCCCTTCGTGGTCGGGTTTTGTCTTTCATTTTGCATTTTGTTCTTGTCATGCATTTCATATCATGTCATCATGTGCATTGCATTTGCATACGTGTTCGTCTCATGCATCCGAGCATTTTCCCCGTTGTCTGTTTTGCAATCCGGCGCTCCCACCTCCTCCGGCGCACCCCTCTTGTTTTCTTTCGTGAGCGGGTGTCAAACGTCCTCGGAATGGGCCGAGGCTTGTCAAGTGGCCTTGCTATACCACCGGTAGACCACCGGTCAAGTTTCGTTCCATTTGGAGGTCGTTTGGTACTCCAACGGTTAACCGGGTAACCGCAAAGTCCTTTTGTGTGTGCAGCAAAAAAACCCTCAAAACCAGCCCAAAACCCACCAAACTCGCTTCCATGCTCTAGGTCGTTCGATCACGATCGTGTGGGCGAAAACCGCACCTCATTTGGACTCTCCTAGCTCCCTCTAGCTATATATATGCATCCCCTCCCGAAAACATTCGCAGTCCAACCCTAACCCTATCCCTCCGCGCCGCCGGACGCGTCCGCCGCCGGCCGGACGCTTCGCGCTGCCGCCCCGGACCAGTGGCCGCCCGCCACGTGGCCTCCT